>NW_007251124.1:475544-501108 GCF_000164805.1 Carlito syrichta | reverse complement strand
CCTCCCCATTTTTTTTTTCCTTTTTTTTTTTTTTTTTTTGAGTTGGAGTCTCACTCTTGTTGCCCAGGCTGGAGCGCAGTGGCATGCTCACGGCCGCCACAGCCTCGACCTGCTGGGCTTAGGCGATCCTTCTACCTCAGCCTTCCAAGTAGCTGGAACTACAGACACATATCACCACACCCAGCTATAAAGCTACAAATTTTCATGACCAGACAGGGCAACTTGATGAGACCTCATCTCTAAAAAAGAAAAAAACAATTTTTTAAAAAGTTACAAATTATGTTTTCTCCATGAATGTTCATGGAGAAAATTTCTCTGAACTTACTGATCTTGTTATAATTAATTTCACTAATAAATAAACCAAAAATTATTTTGTGGGTTAGAAAAAGTATTTTGTCCAAACCCTTGACAGAAATACAGATTTATTTTTCCTTTTTTAAAGAAGAAAGTTTTCATTGTGTTGAACGAGAATAAACTGAAGCAATTGTCACAGAAATGAAAACTTATTTCACAAGGAAAAATGTCTGTAATTAAACATATCAGTGGGTTTTTATTTCTTTATTTTTATTTTTATTTTTGAGTTGGAGTCTCACTCTGTTGCCCAGACTGGAGTGCAGTGGCACACTCACAGCCACCACAGCCTTGGCCTGCTGGGCTCAGGCAATCCTTCTCCCTGAGTCTTCCAAATAGCTGGAATCACAGGTACGAGCCACCATGCCCGGCTATTTTTTGGTTTATTGTAGCAATGAGGTCTCACCAAATTGCCAGGTTGGTCTCGAACCCATGGTCTCAGGCAATCCTCTCACCTTGGCCTCCCAAAGGGCTGGGATTGTAGACATGAGCCACCACACCTGGCAGTGGGGTTTTTTTTTAAACAAAAACTTCAAAAAATCTTAATTTTATTTATTTATTTATTTTTGAGTTGGAGTCTCATTCTATTGCCCAGACTAGAGTGCAGTGGCCGCTTCCAGCCACTGCAGCTTCGACCTGCTGGGCTCTGGCTATCCTTCCGCCACAGCCTTCCGAGTAGCCGGAACTACAGGCATGCGCTACCACGCCCGGCTGATTTTTTTTAAACATAAATATTTCTGTGATACCAACATAGAAAGTTTGCCCGTTCCCCATTGTGGCCTATATTTCACCTCAGAGCAGTTACAGTACTGTGTTATTTCATTGATTGGGGATCAGGGCACAGGAGAGGAAGAAAGACAAAAGAAGGTAATCTTTTTTTGGCTGGGTGCAGTGGCTCATGCCTGTAATCCCAGCACTTGAGAGGCTGAGACAGGAGGATCACTTGAGGCCAGGAATTAAAGGCCCGCCTGGGCAACACAGCAAGACCTCATCACTCCAAAAAAACAAAAACAAAAACAAAACACACACACACACACACACACACACACACACACACACACACACACACACAAACGAGCTGGGCATGTTGGTATGCACCTCTAGTCCCAGCTACTTGGGAAGCTGAGGCAGCAGGATCACCTGAGCCCAGGAGATCATGGCTGCAGTAGGTCGTGATCGTGCTACTGCACTACAGTCTGAGTGACAGAGTGTGAGATTGTGATTCAAAAGAAGGCCGGGCTCAGTGGCTCAGTCTGTAATCCTGTACTTTGAGAGGCCGAGGCGAGAGGATTGCCTGACCCAGCGGGTTCGAGATGCAGCCAGGCAACTTGGCAAGACCTCATCTCTACAATAAATCAATAGTGCGCACCTGTAGTTCCGGCTACTTGGAAGCTGAAGGGGAAGGATCGCAGGAACCCAGCAGGTCAAGGCTGCAGTGGCTGGGAGTGTGCCACTGCCCTCCACCCTGGGTGACAAAGTGAGACTCCAACTCAAAAAACAAAAAACAAAAACAAAAGAAGAAGAAGGTCACCTATAACTTTGTTTTGTTTTTTTTTTGTTGAGGGAATTCAGGTCAACAGAAGCCTACATCATGAGTTTGGAGCTATTATTAAAATTTTTGTCTAGTATGAAACGGAAAAAATACTCTAAAGGAGAATGTATGAAGTGATAAGAGAAATAGTCCTAGGACCAGGCACTTGATAACACCACATATAAGGATCAGACAAAAAAAGAGGACTCAACAAAAGATATAGAGAAGATAATGGTAAGAAGTAGAAAAATAACTGGAAAGTAATAATTTAATGGCAGCCAAGGAATGATAGATATGTGTAAGAGTAATTGTTAATCACATAAAATCCTTGATAAGTTAAGTCTTGGTAAGGTCAGAGTCTAAAGTGAACGCTCAGTCTGCTCAGCAGTTCTTCTGCTCTTCTCCTGGGAAGCTCTTTTCTCTCTTACCTACCCCACCCACATCCACTTGGCTCCTTTGGCAAATACCTTCATCTTACACAAATCCAGTGACCTGACCAGTATTGATCAATCCATGTTGCACATCTAAGATAAGTTAGGCTTGTGACTGCCTTTTCAAGGATTTTTGGGTGCGAGAGCAAATAAAAGGATCAGGACACACCCTACCTGTTAGCTTAAGCCTAGATGTAAAGCTTGATAGGTTTTCTTCTTATTGAGACAGCTGTTCTGTAGAGTGCAGAATAGACAGAACACAGTGAGAGAGAATAAAGCCGTCTTGAAGAAGAAAGCAGCTATAATAGAAAGTCCTTGACGTCACTGTAGTTCCAGGTTTCAAGTGTCATCAAGAATCAACTATATTCTTGTTCCTTCCAAAATTCAATTGTTTGAATTTTCCTTGGATTCTATTAATAGGAACTAGTAAATTCTCCTTTTGCTTAAGCTAGTTTAAGATTTCTGCCACTTGCCATGAAAAGTCTTAATAAGTTCATTAATTTGGTAAAAACAGAAGTCATTGATTACTGTATTCTATTTGGTGTGGTTTCTGTGGATTTGTAAAAATGAAAACATTGCCATGAGTTAAGTCATCAAGAAGTGAGAAAGAAGAAACAGCTAATGTAGACACCTTTTAGCTTCATTCATTTCTTTAATAAAATGGTTATAAAGTGTTCACTGCATGGCACTATCAGGAAATCAGAATAGAAAGATGACTAAGATATAGTCCTCTATTCAAGAAACTCAGCCTCTTGAAGAAAGATGACAAAAAAGTATTTTCAATGTAATATACAAGAGTGTGGTTCAGAAAGAAAGGGGAGAAGGAGAATGACAGAGGAAGAAGCTGGAGACAGAGGTGGGGATTATCGATGGAACTAGACAGGTAGGAATATAATCAAAGCCACACATAGACAGATTTACCTAGATGATGATGAAGAGCATTTTTATGAAAAAGGAAGGAAGCAGTAGAATCCACTGGAGATCACTTTAGAGACCAAGTTCACTCCATATTGTTGCTGGGGGTATTCATCCTAATTTTATGTCTTACAAAATGGCCATTTCTCTTCCAAAATAGTCAGACTGTCATAATTTCTGTGAGCACTTCTACCTATGTAACTTCTTCTTTATATGAAAGGAAAGGAGACAGAAGGAAACAGATATTTCCTAACATTTTAATACTTAAAAAAGAAATATAACATTTACTTATTTATTTGAAGATATATTCTCATTAAGAGCAGTCTATTGTACTTCCCCCTACTTTGTCTATCATTTTGTAGCAACACCATTCAATAAGCACTCAAAAAATCAGTTATATTTGTTGAATGAATGCCCCCTTTTCAGAAATCCTTGTTTGTGCTACCAACTTCCTATCCAGGTGTTAGAACTCAGACATCTGGGTAGAAATTTGTACACTCCAGGGAATGATGTGAAGATGGTCACAAATATGCATATGCTGTGAAACCATGTTTCTCAAAGGGTGGTCCCAGATCAGCAGCAATCGCAGCACTTGAGAATTTATTAGAGATACAAATTCTTGGGCCTCACTCCAGGACCAACTGAATCAGAAGTTGCAATATGTGTTTCAATAAGCTCTCTGGGTAATTCTGCTGTACACTGTCTTAGTCTCTTTCGGCTGCTATAACAAAATACCTTAGACCGAATAATTTATGAACAACAGAAGTTTATTGTTCATAGTTCTGGAGGCCAGGAAGTCCAAGATCAAAGCACCAGCAAATTTGGTATCTGATGAGAGCCTGTCCCTCATAGATGATGCCTTCCTTACATGATGTGTCCTTACATGATAGAAAAAGAGAACAAGCTCCTTCAGGCCTATCTTATGAGAGCACTAATCCCATTCCTGAGGTGGAGCTGACATGACCTAATCACTTTCCCAAAGCCCCACCTCAAAATACTGCCACATAGAATATTAGATTTCAACATATGAATTTTGGGGAGACACCAACGTGCAGACCATAACACAAACTAAAGTTTGAGAGCTACTCTCCTAGGGCAATACTTCTCAACTGTGATGTATATATGAATCACTGGTGTGTTGTTAAAATGCACATTCTGATTCTGTCTAAATGGGATTCAAGATTTTGCACTTCTAACAAGCTCTCAGATGGTGCCAATATTCCTTGTCCACAAGTCATTGAGTAGCAAGACTTAATGAGTGGCAAGACTTGCATTGAGAAGCAAGACTCAAGGATCCAGAGGTGGGGAAGACAGTACTGTCAGGACTAGTGACAAAAGTTCCTGCTCAGTAGCACCTGAGATAGCTACTAGCTGTATGCAAAGTTGTCAATAAAAATCTCAGATGGGGAAGCATCTGGGGATTTAGCAGACTGCTGTCAAGAACTACTTTGTTTTTATTCCTCTTGCTTATCTGCAACTCCATTTTTCATTCTTTCTCCTACTACTCATCCCACATACATACCAACAATAGATTATGTTGACTAGATTATCACAGTGCCCACGCTAGGCCAATTTATCTTTACAAAATTGATTCTCTTATTTTCCAAACTACAAACTTAAAAGCCACAAAACTGAACATTTTAAAACAAAGAAAAGGAGATGAGCATTAAAAAAAATTGAAAAAAACCCAAAACAAAACCAAACCAAAACACCCTGAGTTTTACAAATGAGAAACAATACTGAGTGGTTGTTGTGGTAGACTTTCACTATGCAAAGCATTTGCTGCCTCTTCCTGGAATGAGATTACACTCCCCCACTCCACAGACATCAGGTTTGGCCCATTAGATTTATTCTGAATAATGAAATGTGAGCAGAACTAACATGTTACTTTTGGGCAGAAACCTTGATTTCCTGTGTCTTTTTTTTCCCCTCTGTCAACATTTTTTGACCTCACACTGAGGATCACTCGAAAGGTTTTTCTATTTTTGTTTATAAAGTGGTTATGTGTACATGTGTGTTTGGGGGAAGACTTACTTTAGAGTCTTACCTCACCATCTAATTTGGAAAATATTGCTTTCTTATATGATAAATTAAGGTTTATATATCCTCAGCATGTTCCCAAAGTTTAAAAAAGATAGAAAGATTCTGCAGAAAGGAAAAGAAAGATTCTGTTCAAGGAAAGAAGTTGGAAATGACAAAAAGGTATTTTCAATGTAATATACAAGAGTGTGGTTCAGAAAGAAAGGTGAGAAGGAGAATGACAGAGGAAGAAGCTGGAGACAGAGGTGGGGATTATCGATGGAACTAGACTTCAAGGAGACAGGTAGGAATATAATCAAAGCCACATTTGAGCTTCCTGAGCTGTCAGCTTACATGTAGACACATTTCTGGCCCCAAATACTCCCATCAGAGGGGGTTTAGAACTCAAAAGGCAAAATTCTAGGGCAAGTCATTGGCACTATTTAGTGTTTTTCTGAGAATTCCAACCTCTCTCCAGGAATCGGTCAATGTCAAGAGCTATACATAGCTCCTGTAGCTGTAGAATCATGAGAACAGGAATCTTGTGGGACAAGAAAGAAAACACTGAGGGAAGTGAGTACTCCATGGCTTTCCTTATGGGCACAATGGGGTGGGGGTTGGTTCCCCAAGGTCTCAGGCTGCCTCACCTCTATGGCTTTGCTGGGTGCAGGCAATGCCATGGCTCTCATTGATTGGAGTCTCGTGCTTGTAGTTCTCCCAGCCTGGAGTTGCATGCTGGTAACTTTACAGCTCTGGGGTCTTGGAGACAACCCTGATCCCACGGCTCTGCTGAACATTACCATAGTGGGAACTCTCTGTGGTGGGTGCACCTCTGTGACAAGTTTATGTCTGGGCTCCCAGACTGTCCAATATATCACTTAAAAATCTATGTGGAAGCAATCATGGCCCCATAGCTCCTGCACCCTGTATGTCTGCAGAGTCAGCACCATGTGGACATTACCAAGACTTTTTTCTTGTCCTCCAGAGCCATGGCTGAGGTAGCCAAAGTGTTCTTCACCAGAGTGTGGGGAGAAGAGTACCAAATCATCCACGAGCAGTGGATGCTGAAGTTGCATTGGGATTAAGTTTCTAACACATGAGCTTGAGAGACACATTCAAACCATAGCAAGAAACAAAAAAGAACAAAATAGTTTAAAAGAGTGAAGAAAACTTTTGAGACCTGTGGGATACAACTAAGTGAATGAATATACAAATTATGGGAAAAGAAAGAAAAAAATAGGCAGAAACTTTCTGTAATAAAATGATAAATTCTCAAATCTTGGGAAAGACAAGGACATCCACATTCATGAAGCTCAAAGGATCTTAAACAAGATCAACCCAACGAAGATCACTTTAAGACACATTATAATCAAATTGTTAAAAGTCAAAGAGAAGAGAATCTTGAAAACATCAAGAGAAAAGAGACTTCTCAGATAAAAGGGAACAATAATATGGCTATCAACAGATTACTTGGAAGGAGGGAGATTATTTAGGCCAGGAGGAAGTGGGATAATATATTCAAAGTGCTGAAAAAACATGCTGATGAAGAATACTGAAGGAGACCAACCCCTTGCCTGGTTGTGAGATTTCCTGAAGGAGAGACGGATAAGCGAAAGATGAAGATAATATACCCGGACACCTGCTTCTTGAACAGATGACAATTTAATGTTAGTTAACACAGAGCTTTTATACCACTCGTAAAGGGGCAAGACAAAGAAAATTCCTTCACGTTCATATCCTCTACAAGTTACCACCATCTAGTGGTCTTAGCAATAAACAAGCCAAGAACCCTGTAAACAGTCAGACAATGAGTCTTATTCATAAGGCCAAAGATGATAGCTTTAGTCCAAAGTCCCGAATTACAGTCCTTGAACTGTCTCCAGAAAGTTTAGCAGTAGTCTTCCTTCTGGGGCTTTATGGCCTTCAGAGTTCTGTAATCGCCTTTGTTGTCCAGGTGTCTTCGTTACTTTTCTCTAATCCTGCAGTGCTTGTTTCTAAAGAAAACTCAAAAGAAGCTTTTAGTAATGTTTCCCAGGCCCCCAAGGTTGTTTTCTGTCTTTAGCTAAGTTGTCATAAAAGTGTCTGATTAGTATATTATGAGTTCAGTGAAAACCCACTTTATAAATGTTAACTTAGAGTTTTAACTATTGAATTAAATAAAAACCTTAAAGATAATTTTTATCCTAAGTCAGTGAAAACACTGTTATAAATCAACTACATAACTCCTAGATAAGTGTTAGAACTTATAATGAATTCATAATAAACTTACTATAAACTTGTGCTTCTAAAGAACCTTATGTCTAAGCACTAAACTGCATAATTCAAAATCAAATAAGGAGTGAATATACTTATATCATTTATTACTTAAGCAATATTTAGTAACTTATAACCAAGTGAAAGAAAGCATTCTTGATGTGCCTCAGAGTTTAACCCTTGCATATGTTAGAAAAGGCCAAGTAGCATAGTGGGAAAATGGGAAAATGAGCCATGACACTTCCAGGTTAGCTGTGATTCTTCGCATAAACATGCCATCTTCTTCTTCCACGACTGCACAGAATTTCTTTAGCTGTACCAACAGCAAAGACGGAAGACAGAAGGGCCTCAGCTGCCCGGACTCGCTTTGCGGCCGGGGGTCCTCAGTGCACCTGGACTTTGTCAATCAGGCGGGCCTCCAAGGCTAGCTCCCAACAGAATACTATACAAAGCTGTCCTTCAGAAACGAAGTACATATAAAGATATTCCCAGACAAACAAAATCTGAGAAAAGTTAATCACCACTAGCCTGTCACATTAGGAATGCTAATGACAGTTCTTCAGTTGAAAGGATGTTAAGTAACTGTGAAAATATATGAAAGTAAAAAACTCACTGATAAAGGTAAATATGTAGTCAAAAATCAAATTACTCCCATGTAATGATAATATAAAAATCACTCTGGTATAAAAATTAAAAAACAGGATGGGAGGTGATTACCAGAAAGACCAGTGGGTAATTATAGGGGTGGAACAAGTTGATCACCAATGGCCAATTATAGGGGTGGGATAAATTGATCACCAATGGCCAATGATGTAATCAATTGTGCCCATGTAATGAAGTTTCTATAAAAACCCACAAGGACTGGGTTCAGAGTGCTTCTGGACAGCTGGACTCATGGAAGCTTAGAGGAAGGTGAACAAAAACTCATCCACATGCTGGGAGGCTGATGCACTCCAACTTCATGGGAAGAAAATTGCCTGTGCTAGGGATGCTTCCAGACCATGCCCTGTGTATCTTGTCTTCTTGTTGTTTAATTGTATCCTTTAAAATATCCTTTACAAGGCAAGACCCAGTGGCTCACGCCTGTAATACCAGTACTTTGGGAGGCAGAGGCAAGAGGATTGCCCAAGCCCAACCTGGGCAACTTGGGGAGACCTCCCCTCTACAATAAATCAAGAAAAATTAGCTGGGTGTGGTGGCACATGCTTATAGTTCCAGCTACTTGGAAGGATGAAGCGGAAGGAGCGCTTGAGCCCAGCAGGTCAAGACTGCAGTGGCTGTGAGCGTCCCTTTGCACTCCAGCTTGAGTGACAGAGTGAGACTCTGACTCATAAGTAAAATAAAATAAAATAATATATTCCTTACAGGGCTGAACATGGCGGCTCAGTTTGTAATCTCAGTACTTTGGGAGGTAGAGACAGAATTGCTTGGGCCAGGAGTTCAAAACCAGCCTGGGCAACATAGTGAGAGGTTGTCTCTACAAAAAAAAAAAGCCTGTCATGGTGGTATGCCCTGTAGTCTTAGTTATTAGGGAGGTTGAGGCAGAAGGATCGCCTGGACCTGGGAGGTTGAGGCTGTAGTGAGCTGGGATCATGCCATTGCACTCCAGCCTAGGTGGCAGCGTAAGACCCCAACTCAAAAATTAAATATAAATGTGTTTCCCTGAGTCCTGTGAGCCACTCTAGCAGATTAATCAAGCCCAAAGTGGGGGTCATCAAAACCCTGTCTTGAAGTTGATCATTCAGAAGTTCTGGAGACCTGGGTTTGCAACTTGTGTCTGAAGGGAGGCAGTATTGTGGGAAGTCCTCAACCTGTGGAATTTGACACTGTTTCCAGGTAGATAGTGTCAGAATTGAACTGAATTGGAGGACACTCATTTAGTGTCTGCTGCAAAATTGATTGCTTTCTTGGTGTGTGGAGAATCCCCACTCCCACATTTGGCCACTGAAATCCTCTATTTGCTGCTGTTGTTGAGTATGCTTTCTTCTATTGGCAAATATAAAGGATTAAAGAGACTACTAAGAACTATTATATGCCAACACATTGGATAACTTAGAAGAAATAGATAAATTCCTAGAAACAACAACCTACCAAGACTGAATCATGAAAAAATTGAACAAACCAATAATGAGTAAAGAAGTTGAAGCAGCAATAAAAAAACTTCCCAACAAAGAAAAGCCCAACATCTGACAGCTTCACTGCTGAATTCTACAAAGCATGTAAAGAAAAACTACCACCAATCTTTCTCGAATTGTTCCAAAAATTAAAGAGGATGAAATATTTCCAAACTCTTTTTATGAGGCCAGAATTACCCTAATAATAAAGCCAAATGAGGACATTACAAGAAAAGAACATTACAGGTCAATATCCTTAAACATAGAGGCAAAATAATAACAATAAAAATAATAGTAGACCTTAACAAACACCAGCAAACTGACTCAAACAGTATATTAAAAGGATCATACACCATGATCAAGTGAGATTTATCCCCAGGATGCTAGGGTAGTTCAACACATACAAATCAATGGATGAGCTCTCACACGGAATAAAGGATAAAAATAATATGATCACTTCAATAGATGTAGAAAAAGCACCTGACACAATCTTTTCATGATAAATACTCAGTAAATGAAGTATAGAAAGATAGTACTTCACCATAACAAAGGCCATACATGATAAGCCCAATGCTAACAAACTCAGTGATAAGAATCTGATTTTCGTCTAAGATCAGGAACAAGGTGACAATGTCCACTCTCTCCATTTCTGTTCAGCGTAGTACTGGAAAGTACTAACCAGAGCAATTAGGCAAGAAAAAAAGTAAAAAGTACCCAAATCTGAAAGGAAGAAGCTAAATTTTTTCTGCAGATGACATGATCTTATATATAGAGAACCCTGAAGAGCCCATAAAAAAAACTGTTAGAACTAATAAATGAATTCAGCAAAGGTTCAATGTGCAACATCAACATGTAAAAATCAGTTGCATTTCTATACACTAACAATAAACTATCCAAACAAGAAATTAGGAAAACAATCCATTGCACAGGTTGATCCATCTTCTGTCAGTTTTTTTTCTGCTTTTTTTTTTTTTAACTAACTCTTATCTTTTAGCTCTTAGAATTAGTGTGGCTCCTGGATGTTCACTGAACCCCTTCAGCTTGGGTTAAGGGCAGACCCTTATAGTCTGACACTTCGATCTTGTGGGTGACAGAAACAGAGCAATGCTTTTTCCTGGAGGGCAAGAGAAAAAGATCGCAGCCAACTCAGGGTGCAGTCACTGATTAGAAGAGCTTTTCAGAAAATAATATTTCTCCAGCATTTCTAAAATATGAGAAAAAAAAAAAAATCCGTGTAACAGACTTTGAGAAAGCCGGAAGCCAGGATGTAGTGAAGAGGCAGGTTCCATAAAGCTTCAAATACGTCCTCCAAGAGCTCCCAGTAACTGGGAGTGAGACTCCCATGTGCCTGGGATTAAAGCCCGGTTGCTTTCGCAACGCCCCAGCACCCACAGAAAGAAGGTCCACGGCAGGCAGTGTTGGTACCGGGCCAGCCCTCGCGTGCGTTTCCCGCCTGTGCGCATTTCCCCCGGGCGCATCATTAAGTGGGAGGGCGAATTCGGTGAGTTGAGGGTGGCTGAGAAAAAGAACGGAAAAGAAGGTACACGATCAGCCCAAAGTAACTTGAACTTCGACTTTCCTAACCCCAAGCCCGGCTTCTTTCCGCTGAACCACTCAGGGCCTTTTTCTTTAAGCGTCTGCTACTTTCTTCAGCTTTTTGCAAACGTCTCACTAGAAAGTACTCCGCAGGGTCTATTCTTGGTTTCCAAGTAGAGACAGGCCTAGGAAGACGCCTCAATTCAACCCTAATTGAGGTTGTCGCGCGGCAAGATTGGATGCCCAGCAAAGAGGTCGCATGATAGGTTCTTATATCTTTTTTTTTTTTTTTAACCTCTTTTTTTTAACTGACACCGAGAGGGTCTCGATTCTCAAGCAAACTGAGCATATGTAGCCATGTTTATAGAGGGACGTTCAATTCTTTTCTTTTTATTTCTTTGCAACTTAGTACTACTGACTGAGAGAGGCACCGTGGCGCAGGTGCAACATTTGGTGTCAAGTTAAGGGTAAGAGTTTGGAGAAAATTGGAATGCCTACGTTGGGTCAGTCGGTTATTGTGTGACGTAGAAATTATTTAGCTTTTGTGGGTATTTATGATGTCATCTTTGAAACGTGGCTAACAGTGAAGATCATGTCATTTTGTTAGGAATATACAATATAATGTGAAAATAATCCTGATATAAATAGCCCAGACTCACAACACTCGTTTTATTTTTCGGAGACTTAAAGCTGCAGGACCACGTGGCCTAATGGATAAGGCGTCTGACTTCGGATCAGAAGATTGAGGGTTCGAATCCCTTCGTGGTTGTGGCTCCATTTTTCATTCCTATTTCTCAAGCTTCACTGAACATTTCTCGGACCCTAAAGTTATAGTACCCGATCACGTACGGAGAGAACCTGAATGATCTGCAATTCTTTCAAGCAGGCTATGGGAAGAGGCATCACAGACCTCACCTGTCATCCGACGGATTCGGAAGAAAGGGCGGGCAGCGGCTTGTTATTTCGAGGAAGCTCTAGGCCAGGCAGGCTCACGGGTGTGTGAGGACTGGGGTGGGATGAGGAGTGCGTGAGCCCTGGTTTTTGCGGATCCTCTTCTAGCTGATCCGGTGGGCTCAGTAAGTAGGTGCGTATTAAGCAGCTCTACCCATCGGGTCCTGCAGGGCGGCGACCCTCATCCTCCCGCCGGTCCACAGGAGGCGCTCGGTTAAAGGTTCGACTCGCAGACACTTTAAAAAGCGTCTGCATTTTGAAAACTTTGTCTTTTTTACGTCAGTTTAAACATCACTCCCGTTCGAAAGGAAAACTTCCCACGTCTTTAGAGGAGTTGAAACGCGCGTTATAAAACCCGCTGCCGATTCGGGTGGATGCCGCGGGCGTCGGGATGCGATCCTTCTCCTGGCCAGCGCCCCCTCATGTCGCGGGGCGAGTTAGTCGGGTTGTCCTCCAGGCCTGAGGAACCAAGGTTTAAACAGAGATCTGAAAACAGGAAGAGGAGAGCCAGGCAAACTTCATGAAAAAGAGTAGGTAGTTTCTCCAAAAGTGGAAGGACTCTGGCTAAATACATTTGAATATTTAGATGAATTGGACAACTGATTAGAACCATATGCCGTACTAAATTAGATACAAGTAGGAAAAGCAATTATGAATAGACTTAAACTATGAAATAAATTGAATTAGTGTTAAATATCTTTCTACTGAGAAAACTCCATGTCCATTGCTTACCCGGGGCTTCTTTAAAACATTCGAAGAAGAAATAAGTCAAATGAGACACAAACTTTTTCACAGTATGGAAAACAGAAAGGAAAAGACCCACAGCTACTTTTGCAGAATGCCATAATTATATATTTTTTCAGATAATGTACCCTATACACAGTTTTATTAAAGCATAATTGCCACACAACGAACTACACATGGGAATGGCATCATACAGTATGGACCATTTAAAAAAACGCTTTCCTTATTATGTTGAGGCCCATCAATGTTGTTACTTGTATCATAAGTTCATTTCTTTTATTATTATTTTGAATAGGAGTGTCACTTTGTCGCCCAGGCTGAAGTGCAGTGCTATGCTCATGGCCACCGCAGCCTCAACCTCCTGGGCTCAGGTGATCTTTCTGCCTCAACCTTCCAAGTAGTTGGAACCACAGGCGCAAGCCACCACACCCAGCTAATTTTTTGATTTATTATAGAGACAAGGTTTCGCTGAGTTGCCTAGATTGGCCTCCACCCCTGGATTCAGACAATCCTCTCACCTCAGCATCCCAAAGTGCTGGGATTACAGGCGTGAGCCACTGTCCTGGTTTCATTTTTTTTTTTTTTTAGTTGGAGTCTCCCTCTGTCCCCCATGCAGGTGTGCAAGTGGCACGCTTATGACCACTACAGCCTCGACCTGCTGGGCTCAGGTTATCCTTCCGCCTCAGCCTTCCAAGTAGCTGGAACCATAGGCATGCACCACCATGCCTGGCTAATTTTTTTATTTATCGTAGAGAGGAAGTCTCACCAAGTCACCCAGGCTGGTCTTGAACCCCTGGACTCAGGCAATCCTCTCATCTCCATCTCCCAAAGTGCTGGGACTATAGGTGTGAGCTATTGCACCCAATCTTCATTTCTTTTTATTGCTGGATAGTATCCGGTTGTATGAATCATTCACCTGTTGATGAACATTTGAATTATTTCCAAATGCTTGGGTTTTGGCTACTACAAGTAAAGCTGCTATGAACATTTGCGTATAATGCTTTGTAGAGACATACCAATATGCTTATATTTCTCTTGGGTAAATACCTAGCAGTTGAATGGCTGGGTCATATCATAGGCTTATAGTTAATTTTTTAAAAAAAGAAACTACCAAACTGAGACTGGTATCACCTTTGTACATAACCTGATAACCACATTATGAGAAAGGAAAGTCATAAGTCAATCTCACTCTTGAACACAGTTGCAGATTGTCCCAAAAGTTAAGAAACTGAGCATGTTTGAAATTAAGTATAAACCATTTTAGTCTTTTTACCCCACGTCTTTTTCTTTTTAATGGCCTTGTTTGTAATGAAGTTATTCTGGTCTTGAGTTTATACCAAGAATGCAAGTTTAGTTTATCATTAGAAAATAAATCATTCTAACTCAGCACATTAGGAATGAAAAAGATTATGTAATCACCTCGATAGAGATACAAAGAGTATTTGAGAAGACTTAGCATTCCATCATGACCAAAAATCTAAGCAAGCCAGGGCAGTACTCCCAGCCCTTTGGGAGGCTGAGATGAGAGGATTGCCTGAGCCCAGGGGTTCGAGACCAGCCTGGGCAACTTGGCAAGACCTCATCTCTACAATAAACCAAAAAATTATCCAGGTGTGGTGGCACACACCATGGTTCCAGCTACTTGGAAGACTGAGGCAGAAGAATTGCCTGAGCCCAGCAGGTCGAGGCTGTGGTGGTCGTGAGGGTGCCAGTGCACTCCAGCCTGAGCAACAGAGTAATATCTCCACTCAACAACACAAAACAAAACAAAACCCAATGAGATACTTTGTTGTGGACACAACAAATGAACTATAAGTTTATATAGAAAGGCAAGAGACTTCGAATAACCAACACAATGCAAAAGAAGAATGATGCTGCAAAACTGACATCGCCCAAAGATCAAGACAGTGTAGTGTTTTCAAAAATGTTTTAAAAAATAAATTAATGGAAAGAAGAGATAATCCAGGAATAGACCCCCCCCCACACACACACAAAATTAACTTATCTTTGACAGTAGAGCAGAGGCAATTCAATGGTGAAATTGATATTTTTTAAACAAATGTTAATGGAAGATGTGGACAACCATATGCAAAAAGAGATTCTAGACATTGACCTTACAACTTTCATAAAAATACAAAATAGTTCATATAACTAAATATGAAATGCTAAACTACAGAACTTCTAGCAAACAATATAAAAGAAAATCTAGATGATATAGGCATTGGCAATTAGTTTTTAGATATGCCACTGCATAGCCTGGGCCACAGATTAAGACTTCGACTCAAAAAAAAAAAAAAAATTTAAGCAACCTAGCAATAGAATATAATCTCTTTATCCTGGTACATGTGATCTTTGAAAAATTATAGTGAACATCAATCTTAAATCCAAAGTATGTAATATTTATATACAGAATATTGAAAATATTCTGTTTGAGATTGGTCATTATTGAGGGATGCCAGCTCTCATCTCTTCTGTTCAAGATTTGAAACTCCTGTGTGCTTCATTCATTGCCTTTTACAGTTATTTTAAGAAAAAGAAATAAAAAGTATAACAATTGGAAAGAAAAAACAAAACTGTCATTATTCCCAGGTGATTTAATTGTATACAAAGATAAATTATTAGATTCTGATAGATATATTACAATTAATAGATTATAAAACCTAATATGTATATTGGACCTAAATGAATAAAGAGATAAATCGTACAGCATATGTTACATACAGTGAGAAAATAAGGGGATTAGAGAATAAGCTCTGCACTGTTTCTACATATGAGTTCTTTTTTTTTTTTTTTTTTGAGTCAGAATCTCACTCTGTCACCCCAGGCTAGAGTGCAGTCGCACACTCACGGTCACCACAGCCTCAACCTGCTGTACTCAGGCTATCCTTCTGCCTCAGCCTTCCAAGTAGCTGGAACTACAGGCATGTGCTACGATACCTAGCTAATTTTTTGATTTATTGTAGAGACAAGGTCTTGCCAAGTTGCCCAGGCTGGTCTCAAATCCCTGAGATGTCTTTTTATTTATCCTGCTTTAAGTGTGTTTGACTTCCTGGATATATAAGTTAATGTTTTTCAATAAATTCAAGAAGTTTTCAACCATTACTTTTGGAATTTTTTTCCTTTTTTTCTCTTATTTTTTCTTTTTTATTTTCTCTCTTCTCTCCTTCTGGTTTTCCCATTATAAATATGTTGATGCACTTACTGTGTCCCATATTTCTCTGAAGAAATATATTCACTGTTCATTTGTCTTTATTCCTTCTTTTATCTGTTACTCAGATTGCACAGCCTCTATTGATTTATTTTCAACATTGCTTATTCTTTCTTCTGCCCATTCAAGTTTATTGGTGAGCTCTTTTAGTAAATTTTATACTTTAATTATTGTACTTTTCATATGGTGGCTTAAAACAACAATTGTGTCTCTTGTATATAATTCTGTAGGTAAAAAATTTGATCTATGCTTGACTGGACAATTCTTCTACTGGTTTTGTCTTGGGTCACTCATGTCATTGTGGTCATCTGGCAGCTTGATTGGGACTGGGTGATCCAAGATGGTCCCACTAAGGTGTGGTGTGTCAGTTGGCCTGACTGGGATGGCTGAGTTGTCTGGAACTCTCTCTCAATTTATCTTCTATTCTCTAAGATACTAGATAAGGTTTCCTTACATGGTGGTCTCAAGATTCTAAGAAGAAAGTTATAAGGTTTTTTGAGGCAAACCTTTTAACTCCCACAGCATCATCTCTACAACACAGTATTCTATTGGTCAAAGCAAATCACAAAGTCAGTTCAAATACAATAGGGAGAGAAATATACTCCACCTCTTGAAGGAAGCTGCTGCAAATTCACGTTATAAAAGGGCATGCATACAGGAATTTGTGACCATTAATCAATTGATGATGTATTGTCAAACAACATAGTAAATAGCATCTATTGATATGTTTGTTGTACATCTTGTTAAGTAAATTATCCACCATTACTTTTAAATTCAAGTTGATCTATGATTCTTGTTTTGAACCCACATTTACATGGTGGGCAGTTCAGGATGAAACCAGGGAAAATGTAAACACTTCAAAATGTAGCAGCAGCTGGAAAAGAACTGGTAGTACTGAGCATTTGTACATGGGCAATCATAAGTCTTCTGTAAGTAGGAAAAGCTGTATATGTGTCTCCAAGATGTCTCAGATAATGTTTAAGGCCTAGAGAATGAAATTAGTGACCTACACATAGGCTTTCTCCTCAGCTCCTAGGCTTTAAAGGGTCAGTTTGTTTTTTGAGACTCAATACCTGTGTCTCCATCATAGTTATGGGCATCATGAGCTTATTAAGAATGATAAGAATTCTAGAGGAAGCCCAGAGGAGTAAAGAAACAGAGGTAAGGAAAGCAGATTCAAGGTCAGGAAAACTTCTACCAAAACAATAATAAGCACAAAGATTATCCTCATTTCACAGTGATGACAAATCTGACAGGATTATTTTTCAGTTATTTTTGTACGTACTTGAATTCAGGCCCTGAGACTGTGATGGCCAGTTTTGAATTGAATTCTGTGAACAGTTGTTTTAGCAACCGTCAAACACTTGCTGAAGTTTTGGAAGAGGGCAGGCATCAAAAAGACTAGTGAAGTGACACTTCTTATACATGACTTTCAGCAGAAAAATTTTTTTTTTTTGAGTTAGAGTCTTAATCTGTCGCCCACCACCACCACTGCAGCCTCAACCTCAGCAGGGAATTTTAAGACAAATCACAAGAAGCTTCTGAGTTGTACATGTATACAACAGTACATACAGCTCCTGAAAAGGACCTCAAATGTAACATCCTCTCCCAACTTTCAAAATCATATTGGCCAGAGAATAGTAAAGCTGCCTCAGGTGGGGCTTGAACTCACAACCTCATCATTGCTCACAGGTGTATATGTACTGCATTATAAATGCTGTGCACCGATAGTTCCTCTAGAGCTACAGGAAGTGGGGGATGGGTGGGTTTGAGGAGGTATTAGTGAAGATGCTTTTATGGAAAAAAAAGTAATTTTATTTATTTATTTTTAAGTAGGAGTCTTACTCTGTCACCCAGGCTAGAGTGCAGTGGCACGCTCATGGCCAATGTAGCCTCAACCTGCTAGGCTCGGGTGATCCTTCTGCCTCAACCTTCCAAGTAGCTGGAACCACAGGCAGGCACCACTACACCTGGTCAAGTTTTTTACTTATTGTAGAAATGAGGTCTCGCCAAGTTGCCCAGGTTGGTCTCGAACTCCTGGACTCAGGCAGTCCTCTTGCCTCCACCTCCCAAAGTGCTGGGATTACAAGCATAAACCACTGCACTCAGGGGTAAATCTTTTTAAACATTGTGGTTTAAAGTATCAAATAATATGAACAAAAAGTCTTCTGATATAAGACTTCCATGAACGAGATGAAAAGCAGCAGTCAAGGGAATCTGGAATTAGCCAATGTAGAGCCTTTTTCCTCTGGGGCAGAGGGTTGCAGTCAACTACACCTTGACTTTTTCTGCTCAGATTTTCCCATGGCTTCTTTAAAATCAGGCTGCTATTTAAAAGCATTTGAATGAAATAAAGTCACACTGATGGCTGCATATTAAACAGATGTGTCTATCTCTACACTCTGGGGAAGCTTCCACTCAGGAGTGCTTTCCACCTGTAGGAAACTAGTGCGTTTTTCCACTGCTTTGTATTCACACAGCCTTTCCATCTTTGCCATTTCTACTTTCCTGCACCTCCACTCGGTGCTCCGCTAGTCTTCCTTTCTGTTTTAAATGAAATGCCACCCACTTACTCCCACCCAGACACTCACTGGTTTTTAATCTATGACATGCTGGGGTCGGGTGATCCTTCTACCTCAGCCTTCCAAGCAGCTGGAACTACGGGCATGCACCACCACGCCCAGCTAATTTATTTATTTATTTATTTATTAGTTGTAGAGATGAGGTCTTGCCAAGTTGCCCAGGCTGGTCTCAAACCTGTGGGTTCAGACAATACTCTCACCTAGGCTTCCCAAAGGCCTGGGATTATAGTCTTGAGCCACCACGCCCGGCCTAATCTAAGAATGTTAATACTTTGCTACCTGTAACACTCAGAGAGCCAATATTTACTTTAGAAAAAAAATCAGTATTTTAAATAGATGCAACACAGGTTAAGTAGACGCTGAAAAACAGCAAGATCATTATTTGAAAAATTTCTGAAGTTTCATATCTTGAGAAATCCATTGTTTGTGTTTGTTATATTTCATTTCAGGTTTTTTCTATGAAGTTTTGCAGAGAAAGATTAAATATTTTTTAGCACTCTGCCAAAGTTATTAAACAATATAAACAAAATAGCCCCTCTAACTAGCACAGTCCTTTTTATTTTCTTAAATTGAATGTCCTTTGGGCCTCCTGTGACACATAGTCATCTGATGGGCTTCCCAGCATTACATGGTAAACCGACCCCAACCTACCCACTTTTCTGAACTTTTGATCCCTTGTTTATGCTATCTGTCACAACAATCCTGTCATTTCTACCATATTTAATGTGAGTAATTTCTTTTTCCAAACAGGCGCCATCCTAACAGTGTGTTGAGTTCTTGCTAGTGTGCAAAAATTCTGTATTTGGGGGAAGTGTTCCCATATCAATGAACTCTTCTTATCAAACTTTTTTTTTTAAGTAGGAGTCTTACTCTATCTGAAGGGTGGAGTGCAGTGGCATGGCTCACCTTCCACCCGCTGCGTGCCACCACACCTCACTAATTTTTTTGATTTATTGTCGAGATGAGGTCTTGTCAAGTTGCCCAGGCAGGTCTTGAACCCCTGGACTCAGGCAATCATCTTACCTCTGCCTCCCAAAGTGCTGGGATTACAGGTGTGAGCCACCACACCCAGCTCCTTCTCTAACTTTATGTTGCACTTCTTTTGTTCAGGAACTCTAAGAATCTAGTTCCATATGGGGCAGATGCTGCATGAGTGACAGAGGCACATCATGTTTGGCAGGACAGAATCATCTACAGTAATAAGGAGGGGTGAGCCACTTAAAGTTTCAAGGGTCCTGGGAAATTCAAGGATTCGGATATTCTGATACGTCAAAACAGGTATCTCTATCCAATATCTCATGATTCTATTCTTTTCCAATCAAGGCGGTGACCTTGGCATAAAAAACAATCTACGTTAGGAAGTCAACTTCCTTTGGTGTTCTATATTCTATTCCTATGATTAAGTCTTGAACCTGAACCTGAGTTTTTTGTGCCCTTGAGTTACAGGATTGGAGAGGTTTTTTTGTTTGTTTTTTGTTTTGAGTTGGTCTCACTCTGTCACCCAGACTGGAGTGCAGTGGCCGCTCCCGGCCACCGCAGCCTCAACCTGCTGGGCTCCGGTGATCCTTCCGCCTCAGCCTTCCGAGTAGCTAGAACTATAGGAGTGTGCTACCACGCCCAGCTAATTTGTGATTTATTGTAGAGGTGAGGTCTCACCAAGTTGCCCAGGCGGGTCTCGAACCCTCAGGCTCAGGCAATCCACTCACCTCAGCCTCCCAAGGCACGGGATTACAGGCTGAGCCACCGAGCCCGGCTGGAGAGGTTTTTTAAAAATACAATCCCATAGAGGCATGCTTCCACACTTATCCTTTATTTAATGATATATCATCCTCAGCCTTAGTCTCTCCCTAAAACATCAATTTCCTCTAACAATGACCATCCAATTTTATTACCTTATGAGTACCATCCCCTTCGTGTTTCTCAAGCACTGGATACATCACATCTGTTAGAACATATTCCACCAAGACACCATACCAGCTCAGGTTTGGCAATATTTTAACAACTGCGCTGCTACTCTGTGCCAACGGTTATTTGTGTTCGACTCATTCCCTCATTATCAACCAGATGGTGAATAAGTCAAACCTCAAAAATCTCATCCTAGCATCTTCTCTCTCAGATCATTGTTTTGGTCCCAACAATTGCAGGTTGAGTTACCTGGAAAGTAGACTCTAAGATAGAGATTTGCATTTATAAAGTTTACTAGGGCATTACTCTTGTAAAGGAGTAACACTTGACTGGCAAAGAAGAGAAGCAGAATTTGTCAGAGGGAAAAATTGGACTGCAGTACAAGCACAAAAAGCCAGCAGCCTACTCTTGCCACTGGGATGGCCCTTCACAGTTGTCCTAAGTTGAGCAGTCAGGGCTTAACCTTTATACTCCTTATGGACCGAAATTGGATACAATTTTTGTCCTAGAAAGGACACAAACTTGGTCTGAGGCAACTCCTGAAGAGGGATGACAACTGAGAGTCATCAGGTGACAACATTCCAAATGCTATTTCTACACCTCTAGGTTTGAAAGAAAAGAAGGAGTCAGGATGTCTAGGGATGTTCTTCTTCAGGATACAATGGCAGATGACAGACTGAACCATTCTCATGGAAGGATAATTCTCCTTTGATGGATATGAGTGATTCAATTGATAACAGAGTTCTGGGGATTTAGGGTTTCCATTTTTTTTATTCTTCATTCACATACTACCGTGAGGAGAAATAGCAGTAGGCTTTCATACATAAATCCAGAGAGAGGGAACTTTGGCAATATGGAAGTGATTTAGTCAAGTGGAGGCCATTTAGGAAGAGAGTATATAGAAGATGGACTTTTTTTGTTTTAACTAGGTCATTAGGTGAGAAACAGGATGGCTCTTGCCCCTAATTGCATCTTCCTATGTAGTTTTGAATTGCTTCAGGTACTCCAGGATATCTGATTTGACTATGCTTACTGCAGTCCAGTGGGACCAGCGCATGACAGGGACTCCATCAGGCCCCACCAAAAACTTTTCAAAGTTCCAACGAATGTCATGAACTTTTATGGGTTCCCAGGAAATATATGTGAATGAGCCCAAAATCTCAGAGGGGTGAGGACAGGAATGCTGAAAAAAAGAAAAAACAATATTATTTCTATTCTGAGATGATCCAGGCTATTTTCACCCACAGCTAATTCACTCCCTCTTGTGCCTACATATTTTAATTTACTGTTATTCAACTAACAGTATGTTGTAAATATTATAGCAGTGAGAATGTCCATCATTAATAAAAAAAAACAAAACAGAAGCTGGCAAAGATGCAGAGAAAAGGGAACGCTTCTACACTGCTGGTGGGAATGCAAACTAGTTCAATCTCTATGGAAAACAGTGTGGTGATTTCTAAAAGAACTGGAAATTGAACTTCCATATGATCCAGTGATCCCCCTACTGGGAGTATACCTGAAGAAACTCAAATCATTCTATAAAAAGATACCTGCACACACATGTTTATTGCAGCACTATTCACAATAGCAAAAACATGGAACCAACTATACTGCCTATCGAATCTGGACTGGATAAAAAAAATATGTGGTACATATACATGATGGAATATTACACAGCCATAAAGAAAGACAAACTTAATGACTTCACAGTAATTTGAATGGATTTAGAGTCTATCATACTCAGTGATCTATCATAGAAACAAAGAACTTAGAAGCTCATGTTCTCACTCTTAAGCAGACCCTGAATATTTACCATAATACTATAAGAAAGGGATTGGCAGCAGCTGGAAACTGCCAGGGGAGGGAGAGGAGCACATAACATTAATAAAGGTACCTGATCTCAAATCGGGTGAAGTGGGGACCAAAGGGAGGCCCAAACTTTACCTATATGAAGACCACTTGTATAACTAATCCTGAATTATACCCCATATCTTTAAAAAAAATTATAGGCCAGGAGCAGTGGCTCAAGCCTGTAATTCCAGCACTTTGGGAGGCCAAGGTGAGAGGATTGCCTGAGACCAGGGGTTCGAGATCAGCTTGGGCATCTTAGTAGGACCTCGTCTCTACAGTAAATCAAAATATTAGCTGGGCATGGAGTGCATGCCTGTAGTTCCAGTTACTTGAAAGACTGAGGTGGAAGAATCACTTGAGCCCAGCAGATCGAGGCTGCCTCAGCCTTCCAAGTAGCTGGAACTACAGGCATGCGCCACCATTCCCTGCTAATATTTTGATTTACTGTAGAGATGAGGTCTCACCAAGTTGCCCAAGCTGGTCTCGAACCCCTGGTCTCAGGCAAGTCTCTCACCTCAGTCTCTCAAAATGCTGGGATTATAGGTGTGAGCCACCACACCTGGCCTGTTTTTTTTTTTTTTTTAATTTTTTATTTTTTTATAGAAATGAAGTCTTACCATTTTGCCCAGACTGGTCTTGAACCCCTGGGCTCAAGTAATCCTTTTTTGCCTCTGTTTCCCAGAGTGCTGGGGTTACAGGCATGATTCCCTGAGCCTGACCAGAAAAAAATGTTTAAGACACTACAATTTCATCATTTAATTTTAAAAGATCATTGGAGGAGTATATTGCATGTGGGTCATAATCTTTGAATAAAGGTCAGCCCTATAAGTTAGACGAGTTGAGTTTATAAAACCTTCCTTACACTGTTCTATTGTCTTCAACTTAGAACAAATAAATGTCTTAACATGGGGTACTCTTGTTCCACAGTCCAGCACTTAGGAACAAGTCACTCTGGGAAACTTTAGGGTCCTTTCAGTTCTGGCATTCACTATGTCTAAAAATCAGTTTCAAAAAAGGTGCCTACTACATTGTATCATACCTGCTGATTTCTAACTCTCTCTCTAGTATCAAAGGCAGGGATTCATCAAGGTAGAGACTATGCCTTTACTCATCTTTATATTATTATTTAGGTTGGCTTCTAGAGAGCAATCATTAAGTGTACCTTGAATGAGTGAATATATGTCAATGAGCAAAGAGGGTGGTCTCAGTAAAAGCTGCCACTCCCCACAACTCTCTCCAACACATAGAAGTAGAGCCCCGTAGATACTAACAGATTAAACCCACACCCGATGCTGATTTGGAGATTTCCTCCAAAAAGACCAATTCTACCTCTAGGTATGAGCCATTGGATCCATTTCCAGCACTCCAAATCTGTGCTAAATATTAAGGAAGAGGAAGAGGCTTATGCCAGAAATTCACTCACCTTCAAGAAGGTGAAGACTTTCTGTTCTTTCTCACCATTCACATTCCCTTTCTCAAAAAGCTGGAAATTAGGAACAAATCCTCCCCCTGGACGGACATACCTGCAATAAGCCATAATGTTCCCAGGAAGCTCCAGGATATGAGAGAAGGTTAAGATGACGCGCTAGGATTTCAGGTCATAAGAGAGGGCAGAAATAGGGAGATGCTGTAGATAGGGGTGGGGGAATAAGGCCTTTCCCCCCCCCTTTGAGCTCTGATTCACTTTATTTCTCTCTATCCCACAACCCATTTCTGTTACCCCATTAGTTCTATACTTTCTTTCTTTCAGAATCCATTCAAGTCTCAGCCAGGGATGAAGTGACAGTCTCTGGAAACTGTCAGACTTTCATCAGCGCGTAGGCTAAAGTTAAAATGGGCTTGCATTGTCCCCAAGCCTGTTAATCCACTGCCTCCCCAGGAAGTTCCAGAACTGGAAGGGCCTCTGGAGATGGAAAAAGGTAGACAGGGGCCTCCTATTGGATTTCAAGCAGGCACTTACTTGAGCCCAGGAAGAATCTCTGTGTTCTCTCCTGGTTCTTGCTTTCCAAATTGGTTGCAAGGAAAGCCCAGCACAACTAGGCCGAAGGGCTTCAGCTCCTCCTGAAGAGCATTTAGTTCTGGAGTTAGAGAAGGGACAACATATTGACCAGGTTAGAGAATCTGCCTTGTACAGGGATCTTTCACTTATCCATTTTACACAGAAGGAAACAGAGACCCAGGAAGGAATCAGAAAGACTGTTAGTGGTATAGTTGAAGTTAGATACCAGATCTTCAGACATGCACTCCAAAGTCCTTTATTATAATGCAGTTTTCCAACCCTGTAGCACATCAGAATCAGTTGAAGACCCTTCCTTAAAAATAGGGATTCCTAGCCCGGTGCCGTGACTCAGTCTGTAATCTTAGCACTTTGGGAGACCAAGGAGAGAGGATCGCCTGAGCCTGGGGGTTTGAGACCAGCTTGGGCAACTTGGTGAGACCTCATCTCTACAATAAATCACAAAAACTAGTCGGGCATGGTAGTGTGTGTCTGTAGTTCCAGTTACTTGGAAGGCTGAGGTAGAAGGACCATCTAAGCCCAGCAGATGAGGAAACTGAGAAACAATTGTTCATGTGGTGGCCACTGCACTCCAGCCTGAGTGATAAGAGTAAGACCCCAACTCAAAAAAACAAAAACAAAAACAGGGATTCCCACATCCCATTTCAGAGAATTTCTGTACTCTGAAATGGTGCTCAGTCATCTTTCTTATTCAAAAGTTCAGGCAATTTTTATTTAATTTTAATTTTTTTTTTCACTTGGAGTCTCACTTTGTTGTCCAGGCTGGAGTACAGTGGCATGCTCACAGCCACTGCAGCCTTGACCTGATGGGCTCAGGCAATGCTTCCGCCTCAGCCTTCCAAGTAGCTGGAACTACAGGCGTGCACCACCATGCCTGGCTGATTTTATGACTTAATGTAGAGATGAGATCTCGTCATGTAGCCCAGGCTTGTCTCGAACCTGTGGGCTCAAGCAATCCTCTCGCCTCGGTCTCCCAAAGTACTGGAATTGCATGCATGAGACACTGTGCCTGGCTGGCTATTTTTATTATTTTTTTAGTTAGAGTTTCACTCTGTTGAGTGTGTTAGCGTGTTCATGGCCACAGCAGCCTCGACCTGCTGGGCTCAGGTGATTCTTCTGCCTCAGCCTTCCAAGTAGTTGAAACTACAGGCACCAC
>NW_007251124.1:446827-475524 GCF_000164805.1 Carlito syrichta | reverse complement strand
GCCCAGCTAATTTTTTTATTTATTGTAGAGACAAGGTCTCGCCATGTTGCCCAGGTTGGTCTCGAACCTGTGAGCTCAGGCAATCCTCTCGCCTCTGCCTCCCAAAGTGCCGATGGCTGGCAATTTTCAAATAAAGCTCATAAGCTTGCTTTCCCTGTTGACTCGTTAATTAATAGAGCTTTCTTTTTTTAAAGAAAAAGACACAGACACTGAGAACTAACCTCTTTCCCATACAGGTTGGCTCATCCTGAGTAGAGTGGAAGTAAAGTGACCAAGGCAAAGAGAACCAAAGACATTTCAAGTCACACTTCCTGATGTTTTCAACAATCCTCAAGATGTTAAAAATGCATTCTACCTAAAAAGCCTCAGTGATACGCCAATACACAAGCTTCAACTGCCTTCTACTGCCAGGAAGTTTTCCAACTTGTCTGCTCTGGTTTTTATCAGCTTCTTTGTTAACCCTTTCTGAGCTAGATGCCTTTAGTCCCTTGACAAACACTAACCAGTCCTAAGATTCAGCTCAGCCAACTGGTGTCTCCTCTTAGTCCTTTTTTTTTTCTTTTTATAAAAACAAATTGCTAGCAGGCTCGGTGGCTCAGCCTGTAATCCCGCGCCTTGGGAAGCTGAGGTGAGTAGATTGCCTGAGCCCGCGGGTTCGAGACCCGCCTGGGCAACTTGGTGAGACCTCATTTCTACAATAAATCAAAAAATTAGCCGGACGTGGTAGCGCGCGCCTGTAGTTCCAGCTACTTGGAAGGCTGAGGCAGAAGGATCACTGGAGCCCAGCAGGGCGAGGCTGCGGTGGCCGGGAGCAGCCACTGCACTCCAGTCTGGGTGGCAGAGTGAGACTCCAACTCAAAAAAACAAACAAAAAACAAACAAAAAAACAAAAAAACAAATTGCTTTCCTGTTTTCACATGCCTCCTTAGTACCTCTTATCATATTCTTCCCTCTTGTCTTCAGCACTACATACAATCACTTCCTCTCAGAAAAAGACAAGAAATTAGGAAGCATGTCTTCCAGTCCATGAACAATTGTTTCTCAGTTTCCTCATCTGTTATTTGCAAAGTGGAAACTGAATAAATTGATTTTTAAAGTCCCTATAAAAATGGTAAAATAAATTATGATTCAATATATATTATTCAATCTTAAAAAATAATAAGGAAATAGACTGAACTCAAATGTATTTTATTCATTAAAAAAGGCAATGCAACAAATAGTATTTACAGTGTGTTATCAGTTGGGGGGAGCAGAACAAAGAAACTATCTAATGTTCTGTAAATGTGATAATATTGGTAGTCTGAAGGGAAGGCAAGGAGGTGGAAACTGTTATAAAAGGATGCCAAACTCCGTAAAATCTTTTTTTTTTTTTTTTTGAGTCGGAGTCTCGCTCTGTCACCCAAGCTGGAGTGTAGTGGTATGCTCATGGTCACCACAACCTCAACCTACTGGGCTCAGGCAATTCTTCCCTTCAGCCTTCCAAGTAGCTGGAAACACATGCATGCGCCACCACACCTGGCTGATTTTTCTGATTTGTTGTAGAGATGAGGTCTCGCCATATTGGTTAGGCTGGTCTCGAACCCCTGCGTTCAGACAATCCTCTTGCCTCTGCCTTCCAAAGTGCTGGGATTATAGGTGTAAGCCACTGCACCTGATTTGTGAAATCTCTTAAAATGGTTTATTCTGAACTAAACTTGAGGACCTCATTTTTAGGAGGTCCTGAGAGCATGTACCCACTGTGGTTGAATGGTAGTGTTAGGTTATATACATTTTAGGAAGACAGAAATTACAAGGAAGTGTAAATCAATTCATTGGTTTTGGCAAGGAAGGAAGGACATTTCTAACCAGGGGATTGTAGGTCATAGGTGAATCCAAAGATTTCTTGACTAGTAATTTGTAGTTCCTATCTAAGGAATTTTGGAAATCTGCAAAGGAGATGTCTTGTTGAGATAAGGGGACTGAAATTCCAGATTTGTTGAAGTCCTATACAAGATCTGACAATTAAGTTCTCAAACTCATCCTAGAAAAAGTGCTACTCACCTCATTGCTGAATATCACTATGGTCACCTTCAAAGTACTCCCCTTGGGAAGCTATGTACAGACGCCAGCACTCAATCCTCCTGTCAAAACAATTTTGGAACCCTTTTTCTGGAATGGCATATTCCAGAACTGTCATATTACACTTGATGTCCTGAATGTCATCAAAATGTTTTCCTTTCAGTATTTTCTTTATCTTCAGGTAAAGAAAAAAGTCATTGGGGGTCAGATCAGGTGAGTAGGAAGGGTGTTCCAATACAGTTATTTGTTTACTGGCTAAAAACTCCCTCACAGACAGTGAGATGATGCATTGTTGTGATGTAAGCGCTCCTTCAGGACCATTTTTGCACACACATTTGTCATGCCAAGATTTTCAGTTAAGATTTTCCTGTTTTTCTATCAATGTTTATTTGGTCTTTTATTCTTCTCCCATTCAGCCAATGATTTTGATGCACAATTCAACGAATTTTTGAAATGTTTTGTCAATTCTGCTTGTTATTGGCCGTCCTGACCTCTCTTCATCAGTGATGCTTTCTCTCCTCCCACAATAATGTTTAACCTGACCGGGCGCGGTGGCTCAAGCCTATAATCCCAGCACTTTGGGAGGCCTAGGTGAGAGGATTGCCTGAGACCACAGGTTCAAGACCAGCCTGGGCAACATGGTGAGACTTTGTCTCTACAATAAATAAAAAAAATCAGCCAGGTGAGGTGGTGCATGCCTGTGGTTCCAGCTACTTGGAAGGCTGAAGTGAAGAATTGCCTGAGCTCAGCAGGCTGAAGCTGCGGTGGTTGGGAGTGTGCTACTGCACTCCAGCCTGGGTGACAGAGTGAGACTCCAACTCAAAAAAAAATTTTAAAAATAATGTTAAATCCATTTGTACACTGCATTATCCCCATAAACTTGGACTAATATGTCCCTGATTTTACTTCCATTCTTGCCAAGTTTAACAAGAAATTTAATGTTTGTTGTTCTAATTCAAACTCCAACATTCTCGTGACAACAGCTCTGATAGCCATTCCAGAAATAGAGTTCCAAAATTGCTTTGACAAGTGGATTAGGTGCTAGCATTGGTGCATAGCTTCCCAAGGAGAGTACTTTAAAGGTGGCTGTGGTGATATTCAGCAATGAGGTAGGTAGCACTTTTTCTAGGAGGAGCTCATGAATTTAATTGTCAAACATCGTTTGTGGCAAATTTCAGAGAGCAGAAGTCAGCTTTGCAGGGCCATAAAATACTTTGATTTCCTTCTTTATATGTTATGTGAGGTTATGCCAGAGTCAGTTTGGAAAACACACTATAGGATATAGGATAATAAAACCCTATCTGGCGAGTCCTTATCAGTTGTGACTCCCAAGTCTCTTAATCAGAAATAAAAAGAGAAATAAAAGAAAAAGGTCACAGTTTAGCACTCAAAACTTTTCATTGTAAATTGTTTTGTTCCTTTTGAATTTTGAGACTTGTGACTATATTACCTATTCAAAGCAAAATTAAAAACAAAAAACGAAATTCTTGTTACTTCTGATATAAGGAGTATCTCTGGTATTATCCATCCTGCTTATTATTTATTGTTTTTAAACCACATGGCCTAAACTATGAGAAAAATAAGATTCTTCCCTAAATGCATATGGTACAGAGAGGTAGAAAGGGATTGAAGTTGGAAAGTATTTGCCTTTGTTATAGTCTATTATACCTCACTTCAGTTAAATGCAGTTCCAGGTATAAAACCCCTTTTGCCTGTCACTGGAAATTACCTGTAAAACCTTGGGAAAATCTCAAAAAGATTGATTCTCCCTCCTGTATTTACAAAGAAAACTTCTGAAATCTTCTGAGAAACTCCTTGCTCTCAGATATATATTGATTCTTCTGGAAGTCTCAGGGAAAAGCAGAGGTGGGGCATGGAGGAGAGATCAGCACATTTTTTCTGTAAAGGGCTTGATTACTAAATATTTTAGACTTCGTGGGCCATATAGTCTCTGTCACTACTACTCAGACACCAAACTCTGCCTTATGTCATGAAAGCAGCCATAGGCAATATGTAAGTGAATGGCATGGCTACATTCAAATAAAACTTTGTTTACAAAAACAGGCTGGCCAGATTTGACCTGTGGGCCGTAGTAGGCTGACTTCTGACATGGAGGATGAAGTCACCTGTTTATGAGTATTTATTTTGGTACCTAATTCGAATTCAAATATAATACCAAGTATGATTTAGAATACAATCACCTGAAAATTTAGTGCCAAGGAAAAGTGGCTATGAATTCTTACCAGGATATTGAACTGTCAGACCACAGTAGGTGGCCACGTTGACAAAGAGGACATGCTTGCCCACATACTTCTTGAACGAAATGTGTTCCTTTCCATTAAGAGTGTGGGCCCCATAGTCATAGATGGTGCCTTTCACATCTTTGTAACAATCCATCTGAAAGATTAAAAAAATAAAATATTAGTAGCAACAATTTCTGGTATCTGTGTAATCTTTCAAAGCACTCAAAGGATGATACATGTCATATTACTGAGACCAGAAAACAAATAGAAGTTGTTTAAGATGTCAGTGATACAACTGAAACTTGGTTCTTATGAGTTGGAAATCCAATAAAGTCTCTATTGCTATTATTCTGGAAGATGTAAGATAACAGGAAATGCTTGGATTAATGAAAAAGAACAGAGATTCATGAATTGGGATAGGAGGAGCTGGAAGTAGTCAGGCACAGTGGCTCATGCCTATAAACCCAGCACTTTGGGAAATGGAGGCAAGATGATTGCCTGAGCCCAGGAGTTTGAGACCAGCCTGGACAACTTGGTGAGACCTCATCTCTACATAAAAAAAAATTAGCCAGGCGTGGTGGCACGTACCTGTGGTTCCAGCTACTTGGAAGGCTGAGGTGGAAAAATTGCCTGAGCCCAGCAGGTAAAGGTTGTGGTAGCCGTGAGTCTACCACTGGACTCCAGTCTGGGCGACAGAGTGAGACTCCTACTCAAAAAAAAAAAAAAAAAAAAAGTAGGAGCTGAAAGTAAGTGGGACCAAAAAGAAAAGCACACCAACTGTGTTTCATGCTTCTGTGAAAAATGAAGCTACTCCCTTGGATTGGGGGCTCTGGATTTGATGTCGGATGGGGTGTGGTATGTTCTGTGGGTGCTTGATTTCACCACAAAAAATTTTCAGAGAAAATCTAAAGTATAATTTAGGAAAAAAAAAACACTAGAAAGAAAAAAGGCATGCTCAAGGAAAAGTGTAGGTGCCTTAAGAGAAAGGACTCATTTGCCTTTGATAAGAAGCTTTATACTTTTACAACAATGATTAAGCAAACCACAAACTAAGAGCAGAAGAGTACAGGTATCTGGTCATGAGTTTTGATTACCATCTCTCAACCTTGTAAGGTTGCAAGGACCTTCTAAATAATGAAAGTTACTGTTTAACTAGATTTGAGCCTTTCCTTAGAACATCATGTCTATGTTTTGGATCATTCCTTAATGTTTCTGTGATTTACTGCACTGGTAGTTTTACATTTCAGCCCACGAAGCGGTCAGGTCTGATATGCCTGGTCAGTTGTGTGAAGGTCATGTTTGGATAAGAAAGATTTCTGAACCCCTACCCTATTTTAATTTACACCTGTCTGCAAGAAACTCATCTATCTATCTCCACCTGCCCTGGTTAACCTGCCTTAGATTAAAGGCCTCACTCCTGGACTGTCTCAGAGAAGGGCAGACTTTAAATTGCTTAATTATTTTAGCATGCCCCTGTTACTTCTCTTCCCCCAGGTCACCAGATTTCCTACCCCACTCATCAGCATGTGAAATAGAAAGAACGCTGTCCTGGGAATCAGAAAATAAGCTCTATTGTTAAATTCCTTTGTTAACCTAGGCAGTTCTTATCCCTGGCCCTGGGTTTCCCCATGAGTCAAATGAAGATATTCATCTAAATTTTTATTAGAACTTCAAGGGGCCTTGCAAGTCTAATATTCTAGAATCTAATATTATCCCCATCTTGAATAATTTTCTCTCTTCTGTAACTTTCTTACTCATGATAGTCTTAAAATCCAATACTATGAAACTCCAGATTTTTTTTTTTTTTTTTTAGCTCCCAAGAAAGGAGACGGAGAGCCCTCAACTCTGCAAATGGATCACTGAAATCTTTCTGGCAGCACCTGACCTATCACAAACTCAGCTCCCCTCCTCACTGTGTCCCAAGTGTCCAATACTCACCTTTGTCATTATCTCCATCTATCCCACTCCTTCTTAAATTGCCTGAACAGGCCGGGCTCAGTGGCTCAGCCTGTAATCCCAGCACTTTGGGAGGCCGAGATGAGAGGATTGCCTGAGCCCGTGGGTTTGAGACCAGCCTGGGCAGCTTGATAAGATCTCGACTCTACAATAAAATTAAAAATAGCTTGGCGTGGTAGCACGTGTCTGTAGTTCTGGCTACTCAGAAGGCTGAGGCGGAAGGATTGCTGGAGCCCAGAAGGTCGACGCTGGGGCGGCGGTGAGCGTGCATGCCACTGCACTCCAGCCCGGGTGAAGGAGTGAGACTCCAACTCAAAAAGAAAAAAATCTCCTGAACACATTTGAACAGGCTTCCACACAACATTTGTTAAGTTACTTATAACAGAAATAAGTCCTACCTGAAATTCTCATTGCATGTTCTTATGTTAAATTCCTCTATAAGGCACGTCTCATGTTATTCCTCCTCTGACTCTATCCTTGCAGAATCCATCAGTCAAGAAGCACTGATACCCCAATGCTCACCAGCACATCCTGACTATTTTCCCTATATTGGGGAAGTTACTACACATTTGAAAAGGAAGTTATGTGTTCAAAGCATCCAGTGAGAAAAAAGCAGAAAGGAACTGGCTAGAGAAAGGAGAGAAGGGCATTATCTGATAAAGAAGGCCCAGAATTAAACTAGGATTAAACTAGCCTTCCTGGAAACGCAGTGTACTAGAAAATATTTTAATCAAGCACCATTTGCCCCCATCCAGAAAAGAAGTAATGCAAAATAAAACAAAATCCAACTTTTTCCAATCCTATAAGCCCACTAATTCTATCACTAGCTCACTGGTTGTAGCTATATATCCCTGCTCTTAGGGAGAAAGGTGTTTTCTTTATGCAGGTTTTTGCACATTTCCCTAAATTTACACATACATACACGTACCATCAAAATGAGGCATGAATAAAGGGAATATTAAATGAAAGCATCCATTCCTATCTCCATGATGCCTGGTTTCAAGTAAAACATTTAAAATAATTTGCCTTTTTTTTTTCTTTTGCTACTGCAATGAAAATCACTGACAATCATTTGGGGTATCAGGATGAAGGGGCTTAAAGAGACTCTGAACTCAGAGATTCCCTTTAGTCCAGTTTACTCCTAATATTGATGATTGTTTCAAATTTATTTTTCAGTATCTTGTGTCTCAAATATCTCCAGACTCAGATTTTATTGAGACTCTATAGCCTAGAGTCTCCATATCCAATTAAGCAGCACTGGGTAACATAAAAACCATATCAATTCTCATATTAGAAAGTCACCCTTGGGTTCAAGACCAACCTGAGCAACATGGTGAGACCTTGTCTCTATGATAAATCAAAAAATTAGTTGGGCATGGTAATGTGCACCTGTAGTTCTGGCTATTTGGAAGACTCAGGCGAAAGGATCGTCTGAGCCCAGCGGGTGGAGGCTGCAGTGGCTGGGAGCGTGCCACTGCACTCCAGCCTGGGTGACAGAGTGAGACTCCAACTCAGGGGAAAAAAAAGAGAAAAGAAAAGAAAGTCATCTGGAGGTCATCTAGTTAAATTAGGGGGTCGGGGGAGGGAGATCTTACCAGAGTTGCATTTTGTAGAACACATTATACACAAAATAACTGTTGCCCACCCCACCCTTAAGGCAGATACTGTTACCCAGAAATTTACAATGAGAAAGCACAAGTTAACAGAGGTGCAATGATTTGTCCAAGTCCACTGTATGAATGAAAGTCTGCCTGCCCTAACTTCATGATTCCTTTCTTTCTGTAATCATCTCATTCATTGCCATCCTTTCCTGAACTGTCCCTTCCCTTGCCATATACCCATGTTTTATCAATAAAGCAACTGAGCTATGAATTGGGAATAGAACTGAGACCAGATTTCAAGACACCAGACTCCAATTATTTTTTGCGTGTATTTTATGTTTCTCTGATAATTCTCTTTCACCTATCCTTAAAACTTCCATGTTAGGTTTTTTTTCTCACCTTCAATGGTTTCTTGCTGAGCTACCTTGAGATGACTTCAACTTAGCCTCTCCTCCAAACCCTGGTCCCCACCTATCCTGACACCCATCGTTGTCCCAGTCCAAGGTCCAGTCTGACACAGATACTGATGTGGCTGGAGAGGTTTCCAGGGGCCTCCATCTGGAGAAGGAGGGAAGAGAGGACCACAGTAAAGAGACCCCTTCTTCCCTTGCCATATTCAACTCAAGGGACACTCATTTATAGGAGTGGGAAAAGACCAAGGAGAAAAGAAAAAAAAGGTTGAGGGAAACCTGCAAAGAACAAAGCAGAAGTTGGAGTCTTACAAAAAGGACTGGAGGGCAGGATCTCCAGTCAGCACAGAAGAGTAACTTCATGTTTGAGCCCTACTGCACCCTTTCTGGAGCTCACTCACCTTCATCTTCTCCTGATTGGAATCTGTTTGCACAAAGCTGGCTAGGAGAAGGGGAAAAAGACAGAAGGCTCTTAAATGTGCAATCATGACTAGTGTTTGTAGACTACTAGTCAAGGGCCTGAGATCCTTGCATCCCCACAGTCTTTTGATACCTTATCAGGGACTAGCCCAACTCCACTCAGACCAATTGCAGGGCTGCGAGGATTCCTGCCTCCTTAGGGGGGCCTGAGGATTGCAAAACTCAAGCCATAACTTCACCTACACACACCTCCATGAGCACGCAGCGCTCACCAGTGCAATGAGGATCTGGGATTCAAAATGCTGGGAGAATTAAAATAAAAAGGTAATGACAAGACTTCTGAGGTCCTTGAAGACTATTGTCTATTTTTTCTGAGTGGATGGGAGTAGATGCTGATGCAGTCTACCAAACACTACAGTAAAGTCACTGTAAAAATGTTGACCTAGACATACCAAATATTATTTCTAATATTATTATTTGATTTTTTTATAAAGGATGAATTGACGACCTAGGATCTCTCAAGAGAGTTAGACTGATGGGAGTGGGGGTGGGGGATATTCACAATATATGTGAAGGACAACACATTAATATAGCCATTATACAAATGCTTTTATAATACTTATAAATGCTTACAAATGATTTATAATACTTATAAATCAGTAAGCAAAGAACTACCACACCAACAGAAAAAAAAAAAAGGCACCAGACAGGAAATCAATGGTATTTGTGGTAAGATACAATGTTCTTCCTCATCAATAATCAAAGAATTATAAATGAGAAAAGATCAAATCTGCATTTATCAGATTGGCAAAAGTTGAAAGGAATGGTGCTGCTCAGCCTGGGTGCTGTCTGGTATAGGAGACTCTCATACACTGGCTAGGGGGATAGGGAATACTAACGTTGTGAATTTTCTGGACGATAATCTGTCATTTTGAATGCAGTGCTTTTAAAAGTAAATAACAGCCGGGTATGGTGGCTCAGCCTATAATCTCAGCACTTTGGGAGGCCGAAGCTAGTGGATTTGCCTGAGCCCATGGGTTCGAGACCAGCCCGGGCAACTTGGTGAGACATCATCTCCAAAAAAATAAATAAATAAAAATCAGTGGGCGTAGTACGTGGTGCCTGTAGTTCGGCTACTTGGAATGCTGAGGTAGAAGGATCACCGGAACCCAGCAGGTCAACGCTGGGGTGGCCATGAGTGTGCCACTGTACTCCAGCCTGGGCAACAGAGTGAGACTCCAACTCAAAAAAAAAATTAAATAATTTTTTTTGTAAATAATGATAAATTTGAAGGAAGTTGCAAAAGCACTCCTTTTAATTTCCTGAAGGCCCCAGAGTCCAAGAAGAATCATGGAAACAAGACCCAAGTTCTCCTAAGAACCATCATCCATTCAGCAACAGTTTCCAACAACTGCTCGCTAGTCTTGACTGAAATTTTGTAATAGATGCATAGATTAATGTAGAACTGGAACCTCAGGAATTACTATGTTTCTCACACAAATAACATCATTAATTCCCATCGACCTTACAGAAGGCTGACCAAGATCTTCTTCCCTCTTGTCTACAGTATAGTTTTATTTTGTGAATGTCAAGTGCTAATGTTTGATTAATCATACTCATAATTACTTATTTTTGCAAGGTCCCTTTCTTGTTCTATTTATCCTTGATACCCTTTGATTCCCAAACTCCACTCTTCTTATCTTCACTATAAATATATATAGTTTAATATGCATATTGTTTGTATTCTTGAAAAACTTGTATATTCGTCATCAGGTTATTAGTTCCTTGAAGCTTAAAAAATTAAATACTCATTTTTTTCCCATTTGGACCTTAGTTTCAAAGGGTTGAGTTAGACTCTTAATTTTATGGCATTTATCATCATTAGGCTATGCAAAGATTCTTTTAAATTAATTATTAATTTTTTGGTCCCTAATCCACTGCCATTTTTGTAACTTTAACAACGAAGGAATGGCAAGGAAATACATTACACTCTGGAAAATTGGCAACCTTTGTTATGCTGCAACAAAACATTTGGAAAACTGTTGCCTATCATGACTGAGGCAGCAAAATCATAAAACAATAAAAACAACAACAAACAAGGGTGAATGTTGGTGTGTGTTGGCTGTTCCTGATGTTTTAGAACTACAACAAAGGGGTAGATTCAGTAACTAACTTGACTGTAATGAGAAAACCAACAAAGAGATGCTGAAAAATATTAGGATTAGTACAGAGGCTCAGGGTTTCCCCTTTACCACTCTTCCCACGCTCCTCTCCTCCTTCTATAGAACCGGCACTGCCAGCCCAGCTTTGCAAACTCTCATGTTGATTGAAATGATAAATTCTTCCTCTCCAGTTCTATGTTCCTTTCCAACCAGCCCCCTTCACCAGCCCTGCCTCTTCCTGGTTCACACAAAAACCTGCCTTCACTTCCTTAAAACTGAAGTCTGAAACGGGTTTAATTCTCACTGGTAGTGGAGTCTGGGTATTCATGAACTCTCTTGGAAAACAGAAGCTTTTTGTTATCCCAGATGTTTGAGATCTTCTTAGAGACCTCTAATATCAGGGGAGGAGCCCAAACAATGTCTGACTCAGTCATAAAGCTCCCCAAATCCTGCAGGTTTCCTGCTTTATGGCACCTCCTGCCCTCAGGAGCTCAATCTCTTGCCCTCCTCCCCTCTATCATAGTTTAAAGAAAGCATTGAAATTAAAATTATTAATTAAATTAAAATATTAAAATATTGAACCTCAATCCTCCCTAAGTTGTGTGACCTTGGGCAAGCTGCTCTCTGCCTGTGGTTCTCACCTATAAAACTAATACAAATTTCACAGAGCTAATTTTTAGGGGGAAAAAAAGGGCTAATTCATTTCGACTCAGTATTAGATCCAGCCCAAGGTAATCACCCTGTGTTAATTCAACATATGAATAAACTGATTTATCAAAAGTGGTGTGTTTAGTGGTGACAGATTATTACACACTGCTCCCCCCTTGCTGTTGTAAATTCCTTATTTTCTTCACCACTTTATCTTTGCTGATCAAACAATAACTCCTAGAGCAGAAGAGAAATTTTCATAAATTCTACCTCAATGGTCATTAAATGGCCTCTGAAGACTCTGTGTTTCATTGTTTCAGTTTCCCTGAAGGCAAGAACTATGTCCAGGGAGCTGAGGCTCAGAAGAAGGACACATGGAGGGCATTTCATGTCATAACCACCCTGATCATATCACATATGTAGTGGCTGCCTCCTCCTCTTCACGACTTCCACCAGAGTCCCATATCAAATTATCATTTTTTTTCTCGAATGTTGAAATCATCTCCTAACTGTCTTCTTTCTCCAGGCTCTTCTTCAATCCTTTTTTCCTCTACCTTGCTGCCACTGGAAACTTTAAATACCTATCTGATGCCATCTTTCCACTTATAAACAGGAATGCTAACCAATTTATTACAGCATCAAATCCAGAATTCAAGCATCTCCTGACATGCTCTTAACTGCCTTCTAGTCACCTTCGCTCCCAGTAGCTCCCTCTGTGAATCTCTCAGACATCTAAATTATTTCCATTTGCTGGGCGTGTGGCTCACACCTGTAATTCCAGCACTTTGAGAGGTGGAGGTGAGAGGATTGCCTGAGCCCAGGGATTCGACCAGCCTGGGCAACTTGGTGAGAGCTTGTCGCTACAATAAATCATAAAAAAAAAATTAGCCAGGCATGGTGGTGTGCACTTGTGAGTTCAGCTACTTGGAAGACTGAGGTAAGGATCACCTGAGTCCAGCAGGTCAAGGCTGAGGTGGCCATGAACATGGCCACTGCACTCCAGCCTGGGCAACCGAGTGAGACTGACTCAAAAAAAAAAAATTCTTTGCTTTCCTCAAAACACACCCTTTCAATTTAGATTTTTTTGTCTTGAAGGTCAAGTGTGCTGAGAACTTTGAAATCTCATCTTCCCTAGTTCAAATTATATGTACGTATAATTTGCATAATATATTAAATATGCATAATTACATAGAATGCAAATTATGTATACATATATATAATTTGAAAGGACAGAGAATTCCCACTGAAAGGCAAGAAATGCAATTTTATCAATTTTATCAAACAAGATTTTAGATGGGAATGTTTGTGAGTGACCTGAGTCATAGATCAAGGCTAAAAAGTCAGTCCAGGTCTAACTTAAACCATATGTTCTGTCACTTCCTGATTTTAAAATCCTATAATTACAAACAGTCCATGATCTTAAATATGATAGAAGACCAGGGTAGGAAAAATCAATATGTCTCAATTGCTGCCTATTTTTCCCAATCAGATTCTAATTTTTTCTTGAGGCAGTATTTTTATGAGAATAAGTTTCTTACACAATGTCACAGAGCTAGTGAGTGGCAGTCTAGAGACTGACCGAAACCTTTTAGACTCCCTAATCTAGAGTCTGTTAATGAATTAATTTTACCTGAAATTTGACAACAGATTTGTCTTTAGTTCCTTTGACCCTAAAGGAAACATTTGATTCTTTCTGAGATGCAGGACACCTCTTCATCTCAGATTCAAACCACAACTTCTGCAACCACCCAAATCTGACTTAGAGATGTCTATCCACTCTTTGGTTTTACTTGACTGTTCTCCTGAATTAGACAATCTTCCTTGGCATCTGGTATCCTCTCCCAGATCTCCAGGTTTTTCCTTACTCTGAGTTGTAAACATGAAGTATAGGGTCTACTCCAATTCTACCAATTTAAGTTAATATCTCTTATGTTTATGTAGAATTTAGTTTATCAGCCTCTTTCACATCAATAATTTCATTTCACCTTCACAATCAGCCAGTTACAGGGGTAGGACAGGCATCATTAGCTCAAAGTTGTAATGGAAAAGTGAGCTTAGAAAGGGAAAGTGACCTGGCCAAAGTTTCATAGTAGTATAGAACTAGACCATAAAGTTGAATTTTTATTTCAAATCCACTTGTCATTCCACCCTTTAGGGCTCAGATCCTCATAATATATGTATTTGGAAATGGAGGACAATTAATTCTAGAAAGATCACTGACTGTCTTCTTAATTTTAATCCTCACGTCTTCTCAACTTTCTGATTTCTTTCCCCAAACATTATCAAGTTTGGGGCTCCCCTCTGTTGTAGATTGGTTGTGGCACTAAAACTGAACTTTCACTGAGGCAACTGGCCTTGTCACACAGTCTTCCTGAAGGGTCTGTCACTAATGCCAAGCATCCCCCCCCCACCTGCTCCAGGAAGAACTCTGTTTCTTTGTGGTTGGGGTGAGAAGGGGGCGAGAGGAATAATGTGTACTCCCCTAGGCAGTGTTCTAGTCTATTACCCCTGCCTTAATGGGCCGGAGGAAGGTGCGGGGGAGAGAGAGAGTGCACCATGTCCATGCCCAACTACAAGAATTTGCGTAGCCTACAACATTCACCAGATGCTCTTGCCTGAAAATTCTCCAGCCTATGACTCAGAGTCTTACTGCTCCCAGGGAAGGAATAAATATGCCCTATCTCACCAGCACACACTGCAAACCATCACTAGCAGGGAGGAAATATCACTTCTCTATAGGCTTCAGTTTACCTATTTACAAAAAAGGAGTTGGATCAGAAAATCACCAAAATCCCTTCTAAGGCTGACAGTTTATTTTCTCAGCTTTTGAGAGAATCTGACCACCTTTGGAACTGATCTGACCCATTCTTACCCCTACATGGTTAAAAAATGGGAGTAAGAATCAAGGCATTTTTAGCTCAGATGTGTTCTATAGATCATGGTTTCCACACCACAACTATGTACATGAGAAGCAGATGCTCAGAAAGTGGAAAGATTGCCTCATCAAAGTCACAAGGCTGCTGGATAAATCCACAACTGTGTTGCCACAACAGTCTATCCATGTAATCAAAAATCTGATTTAGAACAATAAACTAGAGGCTGGGACAATTTGGCTTCTCCTTTCCCACTCTGTAACCCTTCATCCTTTGGCAACTTAGGAAAGGTGTCAAGGCCACTGGGAAAACACCAGGTCTTGATATAGAAACTCCCCGCAGATATTGCAGGGACATACCAGGAACAAAGCTGACTTTCTTCCTATATAAGATCAGAAGAGGCAAGAAATATTTATAGATGAAATTATATGATGTTTGGAATTTACTTGAAACTAACTCGGTGTGTATGTGTACATGTGCAGGGGTGGGCACTGTGATAAGAAGCTTTTGTAGATGTAGATAAAATAAAATTAGCCATGAGTTGTATTGACCTGGTTGCAGTAGGAAATAGGCATATGAGGTTAATTATACCCCCTCTACTTTTTGTATGTGTTTACATTTTTCCTGAACAAAAAGTTTAGTAAAGAGCTATTAGGGACGGGGGGGGGGGGACTTTGTCACTGGAAATGCTGGTTTGGGGTTCGCTGGTTATTCATGAACAAATCACTAGACATGACACCAAACTCAGGACAGTAAGGCAGAGTTTTATTGCAAGCAAGTAAAGCAGAGCAGAATCTTTAAAGCAAGCTAGTGCATTCTTAAGAAACAAGAGCAGCGGGCTGTTCAGAGAGTGAGACAGTCCCGTTTATTTCTTTGATTTGATTTTTATAGTTTACTATTCTTTGTCTTAGTCTCTGGTCTCAAGTCCCTCTTAGGCTTGTTTTCCCTATTTATGGTTAGGTCATAAATCCTTCATGTGACCTTTGACTTGAATGGATGTTCAGATATTATTAATGTTACCTTGTTAAAGTTACAAGTGTCTGTAATCAATTTTGGGGCTACACATCTTCTATCTTTTCATGATTTGTTACTCATACATGCAATGAGCTCTAGTATATAAGATGAAACTAATGATTAACATAAAACATAAGTCTGAAATCAAATGTCATAAAGGGAAAGAGCTTACACTTTTAGAATTTTAGAGAGTTTCAAAAGAGTTTAACAAGATTGCTCCTTATCTAGGTTTGCAGATGGTTCTTTAAAGATATGTAGTTTCTCTGCCTCTTGGTTATTAGGTGGTTTAATATGACTGGATGTTTTCCCTCAAATAGTAGCAGTGATTTATTAGGTAAGGACAGCCTCCTTAACAGGTTACATCGAGGAAGGGGGGATAAACCACATTCCTAAGGGCAGAAAAATAAAAAAAAAGGTACTTTTTAAATCCAAGCAGTTTTTGCATTTGGCCCAGCTCATCATGAAAGAAAATTTCTAAAATGAGTAAATAACTAGATGTCAGCTGGCTTCCCATTTCTTACCCTTTTCCCTCTTCGTCCTCTATTCATGGCTGCCTAACTACCTAACAACTTCTTAAAACTGATGTAGAGAAAAGGAATAGAGCAGATTAGAGGATAAATAAGAAAGAGAGAAATGGAGCAGGAAGGGTAATGAAAAAATGAAGAAGAGAAAGAAATAATGGAACTTATATTAACGCTCATTGAGTTCTTACTATGGGCCAGGCATTTCCAGATAAAAATTCTTACTCAATCTTTGTTTTAAAAGTCATTATTGCTATACTTTTTTATATTAAAAAAACTTGGTACACAGAAAAATTAAAAAACTTGCCCAAAATTGTATAGCTAAAAATAACTCAAAACCAAGTCTGTTTAAATCATAAATTCAGTTTTTTTTCCCCATGAACAAAAGGGAGAGAGAAAAGAAGAGAGTAAAGGGAGATGGCAAAGGGTATAAAGTGTAGAAATGGGGGAAAAAATAGGAGAAAAGCAGATTCAGTGAATTCAGAATCAGCAAATCAGCTGATAAGAAGGCCCTTCCAAAGCCATCACTGGAATAGTAGAGAACAAGGCTGGCATTGTTCAAATCTTGACTCCTCTAAGGTGTGATTAATTGCTCATTCAAAGTAAGTTAATAAAAAAATTCATTACATGTCATCTGTTGTGCTTGCTTCTGGGAAACTATACATTTTGTAGTCCCTGTCTTCTAAGGGTGGCAACAACCAGGATGATCCATTATCTCCAAGGCAATTGTAGTTTCCTCGGACTAGCCCTGCACTAACTTCTTGTGAATATGTGTGTTCAAGCTAAATCATAGCAGAAAGGAACAAGAAAGAGATAATACAGAACTTGAAGAAAATTATATCATATCAGTCCTTGACAAAGATAATGTAATGCCATTTAATGCAAACTTTTCTTCTTTCTTCTCTGTTAAGAAAAATACATATTTAAATTTAAAAGAAGATGAAAATGTAGGACAAAACTCTAGGAAATGTAAGAAAAAACTCTAGGCTTGGGCATAAGCTTCTGCACTTGGCTTATTTCTAGCCTACAAACATATTTTATTTGGTAGAAGACACAATCTATATACTGATTCACAATCTATATACTGATTCAACATATAGATCATTGATAACTGATAAATATAGCCAATATGATAGATACAGAATTAAGATTTAAAAGATCAATTGCTTGGATAGACAATAATAGGCACCAACACTATAGTGACAGTTCATATAAACTTAGGTTGATATTTTCTTGACCTTAAACCAAAAGTAAACCAATAAAAATAAGAAAATTAAAACAAGTGAACCAATAATGTTTCAAATATACTAGAAATAATAATGCCATTTTGGACTTTACTGGTTAGTGTTCGAAAGAGTATGTTCTTGCTTGATCAAATCAGATCTGAAATAATGTTTCTACCTGTGAATGGAATACATTTAAAAAGGTAAATTAATAAATCAAGGCAATTTCTAAGGAAGACAGTGAGGATGTCAACTGATTCCTAAGATATATTTGTTGAATGAATGAATGAATGAAAGGAGGAAGAAAAGGAAATTATCTGTCTATATTCTCGGCCCCCTGCAGTCCATTCACTATACAGCAGGCAAAGTGAACTTTTAACAAAGTACACTATCGGTCGGGCATGGTGGCTCAAGTCTATGATCCCAGCACTTTGGGAGGCCAAGGCAAGTGGATTGCCCAGGGGTTCGAGACCAGCCTGGACAACTTGGTGAGACCTCGTCTCTACAATATATTAAAAAAAAAAAAAAAATTAGCCGAGCATGGTAGCGCACACCTGTAGTTTCAGCTACTGGGAAGGCTGAGGCAGAAGGATCACCTGAGCTCAGCAAGTCGATGCTGGGGTGGCCGTGAGCATGTCATTGCACTCCAGCCTGGGCGACAGAGTGAGACTCTGTCTCAAAAAACAAACAAAAAGCACACTGTCAAATAGAATCATATTGTTTCTCCATTTACAATTTTCAAATCTTCTCAGAGGATTTAACATAAAATGTAAATGACTTACAAGGCTATGTAACTTGACCCCTGCATTTCTTCTTTCCAGATGTATTCTATACTACTTTACTTAGAGTCATACTCTCCTGCCATATTGGTATTTTCTGTTTCTCAAGCACGCAGTGTTCTTGCTCATCCCAGGATCTTGACACAAGCTGTTGTCTGCTTGAAAAGCGTCTACTCATCCTTCAGATGTCACTTCAACTGAGAGACCTTCTCTGACCCCTCTGTCTATTGTAATTCACTCCTAGTTACCTGATTTTTCTTTTACAGAGCTTATCAAATTCTGTAACTTTCTTGTTTTTTAATTAAATAATATTTAGTTTATTATTGTCTATTTGCTTCACACGGTATAAGTTCTATGAGTCCAGGTTACAGTCTGACTTGTCTAATAAAGCACCTAGTTTTATTTATTAGAAACTCAGTAAACATTTTTTGAGTGAGTAATGTTTTAGAGTAGTAGAAGTTCATAAATTTTGTGGAAGATGCACAAGCAATTTTAAAGATCTTTTGAAAACTATAAACACTTTCTCACCCTCTCTGGAAAACTGAAACTATTACATTATGATTATAATACCAAGAGGTTCTTGATTCTCTGAAACCTGACAACAATAGGCTTCAAGATTTAATTACAATATTAGAAACAGAAAATTATTTCATCTAAGAACATGAGCTTCATCTAGAAACTGACAGGAGTAGATGTTCTGACCAAATGATATCTTACCAATTCCAAGTTTATTCAGAGCCTTTAAAACAAATACAGATATCTCTAGAAGCTCAGAGTTGCTCTATGACCTTCAACTATTAAATTGTTATTCACATTTTGTATTTACTTCTGTGACAATTATTGTTGGTTGCAGTCTATTAGTAATTTGCCCATTTCATTTAAACTTACACATTTATCAGCATTAAATTGTTCATAATGTGCTCTCAACTTCTCACTGTCAGTACAACTGAAGTGATGTCTCCTTTCCATTTCTAATACAAGTTGTCCTTCTGTATCCTTGGGGTATTATAAATTGTCTCAGACAGTAAAACTTTAGTGACAACAATTATGATCCATATGGATCCAGAGCAAAAGCTCTGGAGTAGGATTCAGGAGTTTGCCTTCATTTCTCTACTACAAACTTCATAACTTTTGAAATGTTATCTCTCTCTCTGAGCTTCAGTTTCCTCACACATAAAGCTGTGTGAATACACTTCTAGTTGCTTATCTGTATCAGGCATGGAGTAAATGCATTATAGTTATTATCACATTTAATAGCCCTGAAAAGGAGATAATATTTAAAAGGAGGTACCTATAGAAACCTAGAATAAACTTAGTTTAGTGTAGGCTTTTTGCCTCAGCATAGCCATTTTTGCTTAGACTTTACCCCCGACACACTTTGAATCTAGCACAGGTTAGATAGACATAGATAGATAATTTTTTTTTTTTTTTTTTGAGTTGGAGTCTCACTCTGTCGCCCAGACTGGAGTGCAGTGGCCGCTCCTCCCGGCCACCACAGCCTCGACCTGCTGGGCGCCGGCCATCCTTCCGCCTCAGCCTTCCAAGCAGCCGGAATTACAGGCATGCACTACCACGTCCAGCTGATTTTTTGATTTATTGTAGAGATGAGTTCTCACTGCCCAGGCGGGTCTCGAACCCACGGGCTCATGCAATCCACTCACTTCAGCCTCCCAAAGGCGCGGGATTACAGGCTGAGCCACTGAGCCCGGCTTGATAGATAAGTTTTTAATAGGCAGGTTTTAGGAAGCATTCAGACATTTCACTGCAGGCCAAGCAGCAGCCTACCCCACCCCCTTAGAAAATCTCCATCAGGTGCAAGACAAGGACAGAGTCATAGAAATAATAGACCACCTTTTAGTCAAGGAGTTTGTGTATTGCGAATATATGACAAAGTCTCTTACTGGAAAACTCCCTCCCATTGTCTCCTTCCATCTAGCCCACCACCTGAGGGCACGAGATGCTAATGTCTGGCATCCTCAAGATCTAAGACTCATGTGACTACAATCAACATCAAAGACGTGCAGCCCTGACACTCCTCTGGGCCAAAATCCCCCTACCCCAAATGCCCTTAAATATACCCATTTCTTGGCCCTTCAATGCCACACTTGCCTCTGAGTGTCGGTCCCTTTTCCAAACTTTACTTTGTTTACTTCTTTCTACAATCTTGCGCTATTCCTGTGGCCTCAGCACTGGCACCAGTCCATCTCGCCTCAGCGGACCCTTTCAATATGATTTCTCTGGTTTCACAGATGAGAAAACTAGAAGTAAAGACATTAACTTCTTCAGAGTCAAGGAGCTAGTCAGTGGCACAGACAAGCATTAAGCTCAATGGTCTCTATAGCCTCATAGTCAAAGGTTCAGCCATTTTTAAAAACTGAAAGCAGAAGAAAGCTTAAGAGCATGGGAATGTGTGTGGGTCTGTACTGTAAGAGGAAACCCTTCTGCCTGACTACCCTAAGGGCCTTGAGGACCTGCCTGACTGGATCAGGTTTCAGTGTTCAGGCCACAGATTACAGGCTTTGGAGAGGGACTCAGAAATCTGAGATAACAAAAAGTTTATATTCCAAGAGAGATCACAAGAATTCAACCCCACCCAGACTTCAGCTCCAAGAGGCAGAGAAGAGCTTTTGTATGAACCTGGAAGAGGCTGGGCAGGATGACAAAGGGCTTAGAACTGAGGAGGAAGAACTTATCACTTCAGTTACCAGGGAAGTTTGGTAAAGGTAAGCTGGCAGTGAAAAGCAATGGATGGGAGGAAAATAGGCAGGTAACCAGAGAAAACAGCTCTGCGCCCTCTTCACCAATCCAAATAATTTTATGCATCTTTCTGGTTGCTATCCTATTGTTGTTCACCAATAATAATTTTAGGAAAGGTGAAAAACAGGATGATAGAATAATAGGGGGCAGAGATAATTACAATAATTTAGGCAAGGCTTCTCAAACTTCAGTTTGCATATAAAACATGGGACCGTTTTGTTGGAGGAGAAGGAAAGGAGGAGGAGGAGATCCACATTCTGATCCAGTGGCAGTGGTTTTACTTCCTGGTTATGGAGCCAGTACCTATAAAGTACCAGTCTCTTAGAGAGGGTAGGGACAGCACTTTGGATTCCAAAGAGAAAAGCCTCCGCGTTCCCTCCAGACCACGGGTGGTCTGACGTCTTGAGGCACTCAGGGGCAGGAGGGTGGTAGGAGGTGGGGAGGGGTGTGAATGCTGCTCTGCGATTGGAGGGCACATCTTCAAACTGGTCCCTCCAGGGGCTTAAAAGGGACCAAGATCCCTGGGCACTCATACTTGCCTAGACTTCCTAGTGTCAACCATGATCTGGCAGTTCTGGGCCCCGAGTCTTTTCCCACTGTTCCTGGTCGGCTTTGCTCAGCAGACCCTGAAGCCGCAAAATATGAAGGTGAGTGTCCTGCAGGGGATCCAGGTTGATTTCAGTACGTGATGACCAACCTAGCCGCCAAAGTTTTGAGGAGTTCTCTCCTCTCTTCTTCGCAAAGGACAAGACCAGCCTTCCCAGACCTTCTTTGCAAATTCTGATACTGCTGTCCTTGGCTACAGAGGCTCTCCTTCCTAAATCAATTGTAGCTTATTTGTGTCTTCTCTGCACCCAGTGGTTCTTTGAGTTCAATGTGTTGGGAGGGAGAGGGCAGGGAGAAGGTGGAGAGACGGCCACCTTCTGGTGTGTTCCTCTTTTCTACTTCCCCCAGTGACCCTTGATAGCCCAGAGCTGTCCCTTCCATGCTGGTCTGTAACTTGGGCCAGCACTGTGAATCTAGCAAACAAGGCTTAAAGTTGCAAAACGATTGAGAAGGAAGCCAGGCACGGTGGCTCAAACCTGTAATCCCAGCACTTTGGGAGGCGGAAGCGAGAGGATTGCCTGAGCCCAGGGGTTCAAGACCAACCTGAGCAACATGACAAGACCTCATTTCTACAATAAATAAAAAATTAACTGGGTTTGGTGGCACATGCCTGTGGTTCCAGCTACTTGGAAGACTGAGGCAGAAGGTTGCCTGAGCCCAGCAGGTCAAGGCTGTGGTGACCGTGAGCTGCCACTGCACTCTAGCCTGGGTGACAGAGTAAGACTTCAATTCTAAAAAAAAACAAAAAAAGAGAACGAAGTTTTCCTTTTACTCTTAGAGAGGTTGCTCAGTCTGAAACTCAGAGGGAGACAGGAGAGAAACTGGTGCTGGAATGTACTCGAGTTTCAAGGTCAGGAAGAGTTTTTTGTTATTTTTCTTTCAGGGAATAATAAAGTACAAAAGGCCAAAATGATTGTTCACCAATGATAGTTTTAGGGAAGGTGATGCGATAAGAAGACGACAAAGCTCAGTTCAGTGAAGGATTTATTCTCAGATCTTGGTGCTACTCCTGATGCTGTTCAGAAAAGCCCCCACGCTGGATATCAGTAGCCACTCCTGCAAAGGATGTGTGTCTAAGGGTGTTGAATGGAGACTGAGTAGATCACCTGATGCACCAACAAATTTTAACTTTAAAATCAGGCAAACGTATTTAAAAAACTCAGCCTTAGTGGTAGTTGTAAGGCATATTTTTGTTAGACCCTTTCCACTATAAAAGGTGGAGAAATGCCCCCCATGCAGTGCAGTGAATCCCAGACTTGTGCTCACATAAGAATCACCTGGAGTTAGGCCCGGTGGCTCAAACCTATAATGCCAGAACTTTGGAAGGCCAAGGCGAGAGGATTACCTGAGCCCAGGGGTTTGAGACCAGGCTGGGCAACTTGATGAGAACTCATCTCTACAATAAATTAAAAAATTAGCTGTGTTGTGGTGCACACCTGTAGTTTCAGCTACTTGGAAGGCTGAGGTGGAAAGATCACCTGAGCCCAGCAGGTAGAGGCTGCAGTGACTGTGAGTGCGCCACTGCACTCCAACCCGGGTGACAGAGTGAGAATACAACTTAGAAAAAAAAAATCACCTGATTAACTTGTTAAAGCACAGAATGCTGGACTTAGTGGCTCAGCCTGTAATCCCAGCACTTTGGGAGGCTGAGGCAAGTGGATTGCCTGAGCCCGCAGGTTCAAGACCAGTTCGAGAAACTTGGTAAGACCTCGTCTCTACAATAAATCAAAAAAATTTAGCCGGGTGTGGTAGTGTGCACCTGTAGTTCCAACTACTTGGAAGGCTGAGGTGGAAGGATCGCCTGAACCTAGCAGGTCGATGTTGGGGTGGCCATGAGCATGCCATGGCACTCCAACCTTGGTGACACAGTGAGACTCCAATTAAAAACACACATATACACACACACACACAGAGCTGGGCCCCACTTCCAGAGTTTCTGATTCAGTAGATCTTGGGGGAGCCCAGGAATTTGCATTTCTAAAATGCTCCCATTTGACACGTGTGCAAATCCTCAAACCTCAGCTCTGAGGTTTAACCTCTGTTATTGAGTTCAGGTGAAGTGTAAGATGATGCTAATACTCAAAGACCGGCAGCTGTAGCAAGATCACAGCTCACCTGAAAGGATAGCTTCTGAGGGGCATCCAGGTTTGTGTCAGCCACTGCTGCCTGGTTGAATATGGAATTTCTAATGAAGAAAATTGGCTTGTTATTGAAAGGCTGTGTTCTTGGGTATGCTGACTGCTTCAAGTAGACCTAAGCAAATTGGAGCAGAAATTAAAGCTGGGTAGGAAAGACCAAGCTCTTCAACTCTGCAATTTTCCTGGAATAGTACATCTCCATCCACAGGGTGCTATCCATGTGAGAAGCAAACTTCAGAAGTTGTTGAGCCTAGAACTAAGGTAGCACGAAGGTAAGGAAAATGGAGGCACATAAATGGCAGCTCACAGGATGATTTCCACCTGACTGTATATTACAATAGCAAAACAGGCAAATGCTGGAAATTAGTACAAAAGTAAGGTGGAATGAAGGTGAAGAGAATGGAGACATAGATGACGCCCTGTCATAGTGGGTTTCTTAGCTAATGTTCCCAAATATTTGGATAAGGTATACACAGAGATGTGTACAGATGTATGGACACAAAGAAGAAAATGTCTGCCTTAGGGCAAGCCTCCTTATTTTCAAGAACAGTGAAGGAGAAGCTTTTGCCTGGTGTCCTGGTGACAGGACTTAGAAGATGATAGAGTTTCTTGCCCTTTATCCCCATGGGAGTTCACCCACAGGCAATTCTTTCGCTGTACGGGGCAGGCCTTTATGCCTATCCTAAATTACCCTAAATTTCTATGACTTTCTCCATATCATCAGAAATCTGGCCTCTCTCAACAGATATCATCTTAGCCTTTTATTCCAAGTTCCGTTTGCCTTTTTTTTTTTTTGCATACTCATGGGCAAAAGGTTTTTCCTCTCTGTGCTTTCTATTTTATAACCTCTAATTCATTAACATTCCAGGCTGTTTCTCCATAATACAGGAATGAGAAGAAGTGGGTATTGATGATGAGTTTTGCAGGTACCACTGAGCATCCCATTGGCAAGACCAGGAAGGCCCTTCATTGGGATCCAGAGGTGTTATGGGCCAAACTTCAGGGGAGGGACTACAATATAGAATATACAGATGAGAAATTTATATAAGATTTATTTGTTTATTATGATAAATCTTAAAAAAATCTATCAAGACCATCTTAGAAAGGATGGGATGTCTGGAATAGGTTATTGAGATGTGGGGGAGAATGCACTGTCAGGAAATGAAAATAAATTGTATTAACTTTCTAGGAATGAGAAGAATATTATAGAGTACTTGTCCTGTCTTTATAAAGTTGGATAGCTTAGAAGATATAAATTCTAGTTGTGGCATCAGCTGAAACTAATTATTTTACTTCAATTCTTAGAATTTCAAGATATTCCATGAAGGGTCTTTGAGTACTTTGAAAAAGTTCGCAGGTGTTGGGAATTATTGTTTATCTTATATCATTATAGTTATTTTTGTACCCTTCCAGGTGGATTGCAACAAAGAGGTGACAGGTACCATCTATGAGTATGGAGCCCTCACCCTCAATGGCGAGGAGTATATCCAGTTCAAGCAGTATGCTGGCAAGCATGTCCTCTTTGTCAACGTGGCCACTTATTGAGGCTTGGCAGCTCAGTATCCTGGTAAAAACTCGTACTTCAACTTTCTTCAAACTAGCTTTGCCAGATAGTCATATTCTAATTCCAGAAGGTTTTACTAATGTGTTACTGGGGGGTGGGAGGTGGGAGAAGTAATCAAATGACTCTACTCCCCTAAATCCTGCTCCTGGTCACTCCTTAGAATGCCAGAAGAATTATCTCTAGATTTGAGAACTAATCCCAAAGATTTAGTCAAATGCCACCAGGAACACCCCTGTAGCTGAACAAGCTGAGTTTCTTGGTCAGTTCCCTTAAGGAGAACCTATACTGTAGTGAACCATAGGGCTTCTCAGTAAAGAAGTGTTAGAAATAACTTATTATCGAGTCTGAGCTTGTGTTAGGTGATTTGGGAAAGGATTCGGGGAATTAAAGCTTTACTCTGGATTGGATGCCATCAGAAAATGAAGAAATGGGGGCAGTTATGTGATATCTCAATAAATCATATCTTCAAGGTGGGAGAAACTAAGGCTAAAGATGTAACTGGTAAAGAAGCAGCAGTCACTCATACTGGCAGGAAGAGGGTGGTGCTTGGACATTTTTATGATTTGGACAATGTTCATGTTTTGTCTGTGTTCAGCTACAATTATGGCATATCTTGTTTTTGCATTGATTCATAGGGTCACATGTTGTATGATACTGATATTCTGTGAAATTATTTATGTCTGAGAGAAGAATGCCAAAGCCTACCTGCAACTCCTAGGCTAGAACCTGGCCTTCAGGAACTGATATTATCTTTCTCACTGGTGACTTCTGGTAGTAATAGGAGAGAGAATCTTGATATTTCAGTTCTGTAGGCACCTCCAAATGACAAAGGGCAAAATTAAGTTTTTTTTTTTATCAGGGTAGCCTTCGATTGGTGTAAGGGCTGTCTTGGGTAACTGATAACAGCAAAATGCTCCATTTCTTCAAACAGCCTAACCTTCTATGGTGACTGAGATAGATTTTCCATGTTCTTTGTGTACTCATTGGGGCAGAGTTTGGTATTCTTGTAGATCCAGAAAAAATTATTTAAAATTCCAGGTCAGCTGGGCACGGTGGCTCACACCTGTAATCCCAGCATTTTGGGAGGCCAATGGGAGAAGATTGCCTGAACCCAGGGGTTTGAGACCAGCCTGGGCAACTTAGCAAGACGTCATCTCTACAATAAATCAAAAAGTGAGCTGGGCATGCTAGCTCATGCCTGTAGTCCCAGCTACCCCAGAGGCTGGGGCGGAAAGGATCGTCTGAGCCCATCAGGATGAGTCTGTTGTAGCTATGAGCGTGCCACTGCACTCCAGTCTGGGCAACATAGTGAGACTCTGACTCAAAAAAAAAAAAAAATTAAATAAAAAAAGCCAGGCAGAGTGGCTCATGCCTGTAATTCCAGCACTTTAGAGGCAGAGGTGAGAGAATTGTCTGAGTCCATGGGTTCAAGACCAGGCTGGGCAATTTGGCGAGACCTCATCTGTACAATAAATCAGAAAATTAGAGCTGGGTGTGGTGGCTCACACCTGCAATCTCAGCACTTTGGGAGGTGGAGGCAAGGGGATTACCTGAGCTCAGGGGTTCGAGACTAGCCTGAGCAACATGACAAGACCTTATCTCTATAATAAATAAAAAAATCAACCAGGCATGGTGGCACATACCTGTGGTTTCAGCTACTTGGAAGGCTAAGGGGAAAGGATCACCTGAGCCCAGCAGGTCGAGGCTGCAGTGGCTGTGAACCTTCCATTGTACTCCAGCCTGGGTGACAGAGTGAGACTCCAACTCAAAACAAAAATTATCCAGGTATGGTGGCACACACCTGTATTTCCAGTTAGTTGGAAGACTGAGGCAGAAGGATTGCCCGAGCCCAGCAGGTTGAGGCTGCAGTGGCCACGAGTGTGCCACTGCACTCCAACCTGGATGACAGAGTGAGACTCCAACTCAAAAAAAAAAAAAAGTTTGGTCTATCAATTCACCAACGATGGAAGGAAATAATGTTCAAGTCTGACTTCTCTTCCAAATCAAACAGGACTCTCACACAAGACTAACCGATCCGTGTGTGTGTGTGTGTGTGTGTGTGTGTGTGTGTGTGTGTGTGTGTTTAAAGTAAGGATTCCCATTTTGTAACAAGTTATGGGAACATAACTGGTTTCCTATTACATAGGAAAACAGTAGTCATTTGGATGAGTTTCTGAAAACATGTGTTCTAGTTTTTTTACTCTATGTCCTCAGTCTCTGCATTTTTAAATCTTTCCCTTCATAGTGATCAGTGGATAAATCCAGTGGTCTTTCATTGCTTGAGGTAGGACTTCTAACCAGGCTACCCATGCCATTTACTCTCTACTTACAGAACTGAATGCACTACAGAAGGAACTGAAGAATTTTGATGTCATTGTGTTGGGCTTTCCTTGCAACCAGTTTGGAAAACAAGAACCTGGAACAAACTCAGAGATCCTTCCTGGACTCAAGTGAGTGCCTGCATGGGACCCTGCAGGGGCTTTTTCAGGATTTCCATTTCTCATTCTGCCTAGAAGCCCTCCCATTCTAGAGACTTCTGGGGGTGGGTGGTAAACCAATAGTTTGTCAAGAATATCATCATGATGAGTGTAAATTCAATCTAGCTCTGTTGGAAATACTCTCTACTTTTGGATTCTTTGATGGTGAGACTAAGGGAAGATTAAATGGAAAAGAAGCACAGGGGAAAGAAAATAGGAAATGAAAATAAATTAAGAAGACTAAGCTCAAAATATTGCCTTCCAGCCATTTGCCATTGCCTTGCTAAACTATGGTCTGGACACGTGATCTTTGAGCTAAGGCCAGTTCATGTTTTCCTAAACTTTAGTTCCCTCCCCTACCTTTAGTTCCCTCCCCTAACCACAAAAAAACGATGTGGGGAGAGGTGAATCTCCTCTCTCTTCTCTCTCTCTAATTTACTTTCTAAATAAACTATATTTTCCAATCTAAAAAATATTTATATGATATATAAAAGTATATTTTATAGATATATAGCCTCCAAATTTTCTCAAAATACTCTGAGCTCCATAAAACCTATTGTCTGAAGTCTTGATTCCCAGAGACCTGTCTTTTCTCACCTTCACTGCCCACAACCTCTTATTCTTTTTCTTTCAATTGCTGTTGTGGTGAATTGGTGATGGCCATTACTCTCCATTCTTGTCATAATTTAGATTCTCTTGGGGGGACACTCTGATTTATTACAGGTATGTGCGTCCAGGTGGTGGCTTTGTTCCCAATTTCCAGCTCTTTGAGAAAGGTGATGTGAATGGTGAAAAAGAACAAAAGGTCTTTACTTTCCTGAAGGTGAGTGAATATAAATCTGGCATGGATTGGTTCAGTAGAGATGCCCTGAGAGCAATGGGGCTCATGTCTAGGCTTGGGACTGGACTCCTTGAAAAGAGATGATTGGGTAAGTTCAAGGATAATGACAATATTTGTTGTAAGACTTTGGCTTTGAGTAGAAGACATAATAACTGATAGCTCTGACAAGAACTGACCTCCTCTACTAAATAGTAGTGATTCATTCATTCAACTATCATCGATCAAATCCTTAGTTTGTGCAAGGAACCATGCTATACAGTGAGTTAACAAGCATTAACAGGGCATAGCTTCCCTGAAATAATTTGTTTCTAAACAAGAGACAAACATTGATATGGATAATACAGAGTACCATGTGGTAAGTGGCTTCCCAGAGTCATAGAGTTTGAGAACCACAGAATACCAGGAT
>NW_007251124.1:420492-446807 GCF_000164805.1 Carlito syrichta | reverse complement strand
AGCCCCCCCCCCCCCCGGCCAAGGATCTCATCTCTTTTTTATTTTTATTTTTTTTGAGTTGGAGTCTCACTCTCACCCTGGCTGGAGTGCAGTGGCATGCTCACGGCCACCGCAGCCTTGACCTGCTGGGTTCAGGTGTTTCTTCTTCCTCAGTTTTCCAAGTAGCTGGAACTACAGGTGTTTGCTACCATGCCCAACTACTTTTTGATTTACTATAGAGATGAGGTCTTGACAAGTTGCCCAGGCTAGTCTCGAAACCATGGACTCAGGCAATCCTCTCACCTCTGCCTACCAAATTGCTGAGATCACAGGTGTGAGTCACCATGCCCGGCTCCCAAGGATCTTTTAATCTACTCATCCCCAAATGCTGTTGTTCTGCAGAAGAAGGCTGGTCTTGGTTTGAATTTTTACCCATCAATAGAAAACTGGGAAAAAAAACCACAAAAAAAGATGTGGGGAGTTTTTCATAAAGATCAATTTGTTGAAGATAAGACCAACATTTATTTTGATATTAAATTACTATTAGGTTTGACCATATAAATCTACTTTTTTGATGCTAAGAAATGGTGCTTTAATCAACTTTCTGTGGTTCAACATAATATTTGAAAATCCTTTAATTTTGGAATATATGGCTATAGTAGACTTTTAATTTTTCTTTTTGTCAAAATGAATATTAGGTATTCCACATACATCTCCAAAAAGTAGGTATTGAACTTTTACTGGCTTCACAACTCCAAACTCTGGGAACCACTACTCTAAATCAACCTATTATTCTTTGGCTTAGGAAACTGAATCTCTAGAAATGATATGACTTGCCCCAGAAAATAGAAGATATTCTTTTACTGAAGCACCATAATAAAATCATGGAAATGGAGGAGAGACGGGGAAAGGAAGAAGGCTTTCTATTGACTATTATACTCTCTAACTTCTGGTTGTTTGGTAGTTGAGATATTGGTGATAATATATTACAGTGTCTAGTTGATTGGAAGCATGTTAAGTAGTTAATATATTAAGACATATAATGGTGAATTAGACTCTCTGGGAATAAGGATAAAACTGGATAACAAAGAAGTAGACTCAAACTTATCCTTCTACTTTTTATATCTCTTCTCCAGAACTCCTGCCCTCCAACCTCTGATCTTTTGGGATCATCAAGCCAACTCTTCTGGGAGCCCATGAAGGTCCATGACATCCGCTGGAACTTTGAGAAGTTCTTGGTGGGGCCCAATGGAGTCCCTGTCAAGCGTTGGTTCCACCGGGCTCCAGTAAGCACAGTCAAGTCAGACATCTTAGATTACCTAAAGCAGTTCAGTACCAAGTAGGAAGGGAGTGACTGGCAGAAAAAAACCCACCCTGCTTCCCACCTGAAGGACATGTCTAACAAAGAATCCATTTTTCTCCATATTACTTCATACCAAGTCTCTGTGTGAAGTTGTGTGTTCCTGAATATGTGGATGTGTATTTGCATGTGTATGCATGTGTATATGTATGTGTTTGTGTGTGTGTTTGATAAAATTTCAAGACAGCATCAGAGAGTTTTTCAATCTATTAAAAAATTATATTTTATGGTAAATGGTTTAGACTACCCAATGTCCCTATAAAAGCAATCCTCAGAAACTTTGACATCTGTTTTCTGTCCTGAAGGTTAAAAGAAAGCAGGAACTGGCAGCAAGCCTCTCTAGGTGCCTTTTATAGTCTCCTCTAAGATCACATGTATTATTAAACTCTTCCTTTCTCTAACTAATCCTCCCTTATTTGCCTGCCATCCCATAGTTCTCTTATAGGACTTCTGAAGGCTGAGTGAGAGCAGAAAACTCAGTTCACATAAAGGGAGGGTCATCTTCATGATGGTGGGTCACAAAACCCCTCTGGGTCAGACCCCACCAGAGCCTTTCTTGGTGCCTGTACCTTAGTGCATTCAGGTCATGGCACCTGGACAGGGATGCCCCTTTTTCTGAATGATAGACTTTCTCCTCACCCTGAGTTTCCTTGGGTTTTAACTCATTCTGATCACTGACTCAAATTAAAAAATATTCTGCAGTAGCCTGACTCTGTGTTGTATTTTCCCAGTTGCATACTGTGTCTGGAGTCATACCTCCTCTCCCTCTCCCATTTTATTCCTGCTTTCTTGACCTCCTTCTCTTGTTCATCAGTATTTTGTTTTTCTCAGAAGTGCTCTAGACCTGTCCTTGGCTCATCCAAAAGCACTGGGTGGGACTGGCTGCTAAGAGCTGCTGTGACCATGGAAACAGACTTTTTGGTGTCAGGACCATGGAGACAGATCACTTGATGTCAGGCTCCTCTCCACCCTCCCATTCAGGTCTCTTGGTCCTGAAAGAGACCATGGAACTCATGGCTGCTTTCTCAAGCTGCCAATGAAAGTCAAGAGGGAAGGAACTGGGAAGAAAGTTTATTCCTGAATTTGGATGCAGGGAGACAAGCCAGTATAGATACGAAGGCCAGCTCAACTCCTTGGACTTTACAATCAGTATTTATAAGCATAACATTGGAGTTTGCGATTGATTAACATCAAACTATGCAACTTACAAAACATTCAAGATTCCAGTTACAACTGTGTTTTTTCAGTAACACTCATTGTTTGCATATCTTGGTACCCATTACCAGTGTGAGAAACAAACTCACTTGTCCAAAATCAAAGAATAGACACAGAGACATGGAGTGCAGCAGAAGTGAGACTTTAATGACGGTCTTACAAGATTGGGTGTCTGGTGGGTAGGCAGGCACACTGAAGCAGGAAGACCAGTACTTTTATCCTTAAAATGCAGATTCCTCTCCTTGTTTCTCATTGGCGGAGTTCTACAGAAGTTACAGGCTTTTCAGTACAATGCCTACATGACATATTTTGATTGACTTACAAAATTATTTCATTTGCGTGTCCTATTTGCTGATTGGCTTACAGAATTACCATTCTGATTGGATTCCACCAAAAGTTTAAACATGAAGCCTGCCAAAGTAAAAAGCCCACAAAAAAGAAGCACAAAGAAACAGGAAGTGAATCAACAAAAGAGAAGCACAAAGCATTTAGACACCATCTTGAGAACCCAAGATAAGCTAGGTTCCAATTTGAAAATAAATTACCATTCTTATTTCTCACACAAGGAACCTGTAATTTTCCTTTATTAGTAATCCTAAGCAAAAGAATAAATGGAGCTTATTACAAAGTAAAATATTATTCATTGTAATACTTCATTGGACAATGGGTACAACAAAACAAAAGAGTATACTAGTTATGGTTTCAAGATTAAAATAATTGTATTTCTAACTTTTAACTATTGATCATGAAATGAATAACAATCTATTTTATGTGAATAACAATCTATGTGACTATAACTCATTCTGTTCCAGGGAGGGTCAGTACAGTCTTATAATTCCAAGGAATGAGGATGTACACAGGGCAGTTACCCTAAGCAACCAAACGTTGTCATGAATTAGTAGTACTGGGTTTCTTCATCATTTCCCCACTGTTACTTCAAGCCATGATATCCATCATGGAATTGTGAAGATCATTGCCCTTTTCTTTGTTTGAACAGGCAAAGCTGTGCTAGGAGAGGAAAAGAAGAGTTATGGGCAATAGGGGAGGATACACTTTTAAGTTTAAATGGTTTCTATATTTAGCCTTATTTAATTACAGAGAACTTAAGTTTTAAAGTCTTTTCTAAATGACTGTTCTGATATAACCAAAATTACCTCCTTCTAGCCCTACATAAAAAGAATCCTTGCTTCTCAAAGAATTTTCTCTCTCTCTCTACAACAAATGCACATACATTTCTGTTTATAAAAGTAATTCATGCTCACTGTTAAAATCTGAAAACACATAAAAGTAAAAAAGCATAACAAAACCAAAAAATCATAATAAAACCACTCCTAACTAGATATACAAAGGTCCTACTTAAAGCCCTATCTACCCACACAGTTTTATAATTAAAATTCATTATTTTATAATGGATGTAAATGTCAGAAAATAAGATATTAAAGAAAGAAGACTAAATGAGGAATCTTTTCCTTTTCACAAATTATTTGAAGCAGGTGCTGTGTGTGGCAGGTTGAGTGTGACCAGAGTCGTGGGGTGAAAGTATTCACCAAGACAGTTATGAGTTAAAAAGGTAGATTTATTAAAGGGAAGATACACTGTGAAGGGCACAACGGGCAGGACAATAGTGAGAGTGTTTGCTGCCTGCAAAGAGGCAGGGGCTGGATAGATAGAAGCATTTATTCTATTGTCTTGGGATTCAGTTTGGGGGAAAATGATTGCCTGAGGGGCATGGAGAAGAATTTATAAATTGACTACATACATTGTGGGGAATTTGAAAAGCAGCTGCTCCATGATTGTAGGCTTTTGCCTTTTAAACAGCAGTAGCTGACTGTTTTTTTGTTTATCATGGAACCAGGAGACTGCTGTTGACTACTTTCTTTGTTGGCTGCAGCAAATGTTTTTCAGTGGGCTATTCAGCTTTTACAATTCTTGAACTCTCATTCTGAGATTTCCTTCTCAAAATAGTTTACCCAATTTCCCCAGCTGATGTTGACCTAATCAGGTCTCATGTTTCTCCACAATAGATACTTTAAAAGTACAGGAAATTTAAATATCAGTGAGTAATGTCAAGCATTATGGGGATCACAATTGTGGTGCGTACTTAAATAGATCCCTCACTGAATTTTAATAAAGCAACATAAAACTTGATAGATAAGCCAGAAACCATCAGGAAAATTATTCTTAAGATTCTAAAATTTATAAGTGGTACACTCGTTGCAGGAAAGCAGAGAGACCCTGATACCGAGGCTATCTTAGGAAGTAACATTTTTATTAGTGCCGGCCGTGACTCAGTGGGCTAATGCTCCAAGGCTGAGCAACCCAGAGAAAGAGGAGAGAGGTTTTATCTGTTAGTTTAGCTAAGGGATGGGGTCAGGTTGTATGGCTATACATTTTTGGGGGGGTAGTTTGCAAGGTTGTATTTAGTAAAACCAGATTTTCAAAGAATAAATTGTCTCCAGGTGAGTATACATGACAAGCAGGGGTTGTAAACCGATAACTTCACAAAGAGAGGATGTGGAGGTAAGGCTGTGAATTGATTGTTATCTTGCACTTCCAGGAAAGTGCCTTGTGGCTATTAGGTTTTCTCACGTCCCATGTCTAGCAGGTTTGGAGCTTGCAGGTTGATTTGTAAAAGGAATAATTTGAACTGTTTTCAGCCCCTCTCTGCTTACTTACATGAGAAATGAAAAATATTTTCAAAATATTTGGATATTTTCTTTTAGAACTCAAAATCTAGTTAGGAAAAATGGATTTTTAAAAAACCTGGCTGGCTTTGGCCATAAACCATTGAATTTAATACCTCCACAAAACTTTTTCCAACCATTTGACAATTGTAAGGGCAGTGGAGAGACTGCAGAACCAGTTACTAGTGATGTTGAAAACTGTAAAAAAAAATGTGTGCTTCAAGCCGGGCTCGGTGGCTCAGCCTGTAATCCCGCGCCTTTGGGAGACTGAGGTGAGTGGATTGCCTGAGCCCGCGGGTTCGAGACCCACCTGGGCAGCGAGACCTCATCTCTACAATAAATCAAAAAATCAGCCAGGCATGGTAGCGCCCGCCTGTAGTTCCAGCTACTCGGAAGGCTGAGGCGGAAGGATCGCCGGAGCCCAGCAGGTGAGGCTGCGGTGGCTGGGAGCGGCCACTGTACTCCAGTCTGGGCAACCGAGTGAGACTCCAAATCAAAAAAAAAAAATGTGTGCTTCATTTTCAAGTTTCCTCTAATTCTCTGAAATATTTAAGAATCTCTGGAGTCCTTAATGGTCCTCAGAAGGGTTTCAGATCTGGAATCCTTTTAGGTCAGGATAGCCAAGATCCAGAAAGTAGGTGGAGGAGGATGAGATGGCACAATATAAAAAATTCTCTCCAGGTACTGATTCAGCCTAACTCTGGAATCTGAAGTTGCTGTGCAGAAGCGAACACTCTTGGGGAGCAACATTCCTAAGTAATGAAAGAAGAGGACTGTGGCCTTCAGCCTGAGTTCAGGTTCTGTACTCCTGATGCCTCCCAGTGGCTGTCCCTGAAGAGAACATAAAATGTTGTTCTGGAAAGAGCCAAGACTATGGAAAAGAGAAACAAATTTCCTTGCAGTTGGAGGTGAACATAGGTGAGAGGCAAGTGTGGGACTGTGGGGAGCGGACGAAATGTGGGGAGCAGACAAGCACTGTCACTATAGCAGGCCTTGAGCAAGGCAAGGCCCCAAGCGAAGGCAAGATCTTGCCTGGTTGCTCTGCATCCTAGCCAAAGAGCAAGGGTTGCAGCCAGCCTGCTATACAGAATGGTGCTGGAGACCAGCTCCAGCCGGGTTCAGGGTACCCCAAAGGTGGAGACGGCGTCGGCGATTGGGGGGAAGAAGCGAGAAAGAGAAAGAAAGAGACTGGACTCCGGTCTAGTGCAGAAGCAATGTGTGTTATTGGGAATCACAACAGATCTTTTATACACAAAGTCAGATGTGGGAGGGGCGTCCACCACCCACCAGAAACCTTAATCCATGAAAACTTAATCAATGATCGCCTTTAAGCCCTTTTCATATGATAATCTTAAAATCCCATAACAAAGGATAACCTAACCTGTGACTGACATATACTATAAACCTTTTTCATCCTAAGCTGATTGATTTATGCCAAGTTAAACAATTCTATAGAAGCTTAAGTATTTACTTTACAACTGAAAGTGGCCCATCCCAGAATGTTTGGAATGTGGCCCAGTCCAAAGTTCACAGTGGGCTACCTGCAAGTAACCCAGCCGCATTCTTTCAACAAATTGGCTGTCTTCTAAAACTAAATTCTACAATTTACACCTTCAATAAATCTTAAGATCATGACCTAGAAACCTGTGACCAATACTAAGGCTCTTAGATGTGACATGAGTTTGAATTATAAGTTGTGTGAAAGCCAAAACTGCAGTTTGTGGAAGAATGGGAGCAATGAGCTTCTAAAGTTAACTTATGTTCATCCTGGTCTCAGAGTTTTTATGTTTTGAGCTCACAGGAGCTTAATCTGGTTAGTGCTGAGTAGAAAGGGGGAGGAAATGGGGTCAATAGCTCCCAAACACATCCTAGTAGTCTTGGGGTCAACGGTCCTTACTGATCCCTAACGCTCAGTGGGCCTCCGTGGCCGGCTCCCAACAGAATGGTGCCTCAAATGTCCACACATCCAGGTGCACATAGTACAGATAAAGCCTTAGCGACAACAAGATAATGGTGGAACAGTTCGCCTTTTAGGTAGTAACAAAATTCCACCATAGCTCCCTCACAGACCTTGAATCCCTTCCAACTTCCTTTGTGCTTGATTATAAAATAAACATGCTGAGCTGGTTGGGGCCATCATGTTCTCCTCCATCATAGGAAAGTATCCCATCTGGCCCCAGTTTTTCTTTATGTCTTCGTGTCTGTGTCTTTCTTAATCTCTCGCCGTGCTCTCTCAGGACCCGCAAGGCAGCTGCGTGGGCTGCGGCATCTGGTACCTGAACAGGGACCTGAGCACAAGATAACTCCTAATCTCAGGCAAAGAGACACTCTGAGAGAGATGCACCTAAAAATAAGGGGAGGAAAGGAGCAGATTTAGTTTCAGCTGGGTGTAAAACATGGGTAATTCTGGCTTCCAAGAGAGGAGTCTGTATGTCCAAGTGTTAAAATCTATGCTTTGGGCAAGAGGCTGCCCGATTCAAGGTTCTCAGTTAGAGGAATTTTCAAGCTATGTGCAGGAAACATGCCCTTGGTTTCCTGCTCAAGGGACAGTTAATTTGGATACTTGGAACAAGGTCAGTATACAACTTAGGGGGCCAAGTTCCCTCCAAGCCTTGTTCATGGCCACGATAGCCGTTGTTGCTTATCAGGTTGGTGGAACAAGGGGAAACCTTCAGTGGATTCATTTCCCAGACCCTCCCATTCTCCAACCCACTACTTGGGCTGGTGGGTGGGTCCCTGTCTTTACCAACAATACCTATATATTGGGAGGACAGTCTGATAAACATATTACTGCTGACCATAGTATAAATTTTAATTTCATGAGGGCTAGTAATAGCCCTTTTATTTGCCTTTCTAACATCCCTAAGCTGAATTATCTTAAGATGAGTCAAGAAAATAAAACCTCCTATGGGGCTAAACAAATAGCTAATATTTCAGCCCCCTGGGACATAATAAAATATCTACAAACCATATCTAAGTGGGGGTTCCCTAGTTCTACTTATAATGTCTCCCAGGCTCACCCCAATATCCCATACTGCCTTAATAACACAGAGATAGAGCTTGAAAAATACCCTAATTGGATAGAATGTGCTGCTCCTGTGCTTACAGTTAAAAACCTTAAAAACCTTATCCTAACCAAGAGTTCATTTCCCCTGGAGGCTTTGTTGGCAACATCCTTACAATTTCCCAAGGTGACATCCAAAAGGAACTGCAGCGACTCGCTGCCTCCCTTTATTTTGTTAACTTTACTAATGGGTCATTGGTCAATTTGGCAGGAAGCTGTAGTACCACCTCTTGGCGCTAGGGGTCCGGGCCTATGTCCAACCTCCTTATGTCCTTCTAACAGGCTCTGTTAATGTCACCCCAGTGAATAACAATGTAACTCTTACAATGTACTCACAATGTAACTCTTATAATCTTAAAAATTGTGTCACCCACCATAATGCGGGACAAGGCATCCTGGTTTTACACCAGCCCCCCTTTATTATGATTCCTACTACCATATCAGGCCCTTGGTATGATGATGCAGGACTACAGGTGCTTCAAGAATTACACCACCAACTTGGTTCCCAGCCTTGTAGGGCCATTGTATTGATAATTTTTGGATTGCTGACCTTAATTTCAATCATTGCTTCTGCAGTGACTGCCGCTGCCGCACAGTCTCAATCCATCCAAAATGCCGAGTTCGTCAATGCTCTGACTCAAAATACCTCCAAGGCCCTACAACAGCAAAAATCCATAAACTTAAGACTAGAAACAAAATTGAATGCCTTGAAGATTGTAGTCATTGGATTGGAAAGACAAATAAATAGCATAAAAATGAAACAACAACTATGATGCTATGCGGCATACAATTGGGTTTGTGTTACTTGTGTTTCTTATAATAGCAGCCTTTGGAATTAGAACTTAGTTAAAAAACACCTCCAAGGCATATGGAGTCACAATAACATTAACATAGACCTGCTTAAGCTCCACTACAATATTCTACATATCCAGAATAGCCAAGATCCTATCGTACAACCTGCCCCAATAGCACAAAATCTTCTTAATGATCTCAAGGGATTCAATCCCTTTAATATGATGAAACATTCTGTCTGGTATATTCTGAGTTTTTTCATATTTGCTCTAATCCTCCTTTGTTTTTTGCCAGTCGGATGCAGAATCCTCCAATGCCATTTCAGAAGCACCGCAGTAGCTACCCATTGTCTGCATTTAGAAAATAGAAAAGGGGGAGATGTGGGGAGTGGATGAGATGTGGGGAGGGGCGTAAATGAGCACTGTCACTATAGCAGACCCTGAGTAAGACAAGGTCCCAAGCGAAGGCAAGGTCTCGCTTGGTTGCTCTGCATCCTAGCCAAAGAGCAAGGAATGCAGTCTGCTACACAGAACAGCATCTCAGATGCCCACACATCCAGGTGCACATAGTACAGATAAAGCCTTAGTGCCAAGATAATCGTGGAACAGCTCACCTTTTAGGTAGCAACAAAATTCTGTTATAGCTCCCTCACAGACCTTGAATCCCTTCCAATTTTCTTTGTGCTTGATTATAAAATAAACGTGCTGAACTAGTTTGGGGCCACTTCTCCTCCATCACCTGGCCCCAGCTTTTCTTTATGTCTTTGTGTCTGTGTCTTTCTTAATCTCTTGCTGCTTTCTCTTGGGACCCTCAAGGCAGCCACACAGGCCACGGCAGGGGAACAGCAGTCCAGATCAGAATGTCACAAATAATGACAATGATGATTATAATGTAAAAGTCTTTATAAAGAGAGGATCAAGCAATAGAAATTTTCCACTTCTCACCTCCTGAATCAATTCCTATTACAGAACTTAGTCCCTAAAGAAAGCTACACATAGAACTTTCTGGAAGAGGGAGACTGCCTAAGAGTGTCTTAGAAGCTCTGTTATAGTAGTTAAGTTTATCGTTACTATCTTGGTGATTATCATCATTACCATCACAGAACTATTATTGCTGCAGAATTTTTTCTTAGAACCAGAAGTTCTCATAATCTGTCATGCAAATCAAGCAAACTGGAGCAAATTGGGTCCATAAACTTGCTCTCCAACAAACAACCTACCAGATATTTAGAATCAATAGGGCTCTGTCAATCGCAAAACATTTGAAATGAGTCCTCAGGTAGGACAGGAAGGTTCTAAAGTTCCAGGGAATCAGGACTCAGATCCTTTCTAATCACCCTGTTCCCAGATTTGTGAATCAGTCCATTTCTGGAAATAAGACCCCACTGCAATCTCCCCTACAGCAGTTAATCTGTGGATGCAGTATCTTTTCTGTGGCCTTTGTGAACACTGGTGGTTCTTAGTCTTTTGTGTGTGTGCGTGTGTATGTATTCTCACTCTGTCATGCTCATGGCCACTGCAGCCTTGACCTACTGGACTCAGGCAATTCTTCCAACTCAACCTTCCTAGTAATTGGAACTACAAGCTCAGGTGATCCTTCCACCTCAGTCTTCCAAATAGCTGGAACTACAAGCATGTGCCACCAGACCCAGCAACTCTTTTTATTCATTGTAGTGATGAGGTCTTGCCTAGCTGCCCAGTCTGGTCTCTTTTCCCTGGGCTCAGGCAATCCTCTTGCCTCCACCTCCCAAAGTGCTGAAATTAGAGGCGTGACCCACTGTGCCTGACTGGGAACACCTCTTGACTTCTGCTGTCTGCAAACAGAATTTGAGACAAGGGTTCAGGCACATATAACTTATTGAAAGCAAAAAAGGGACCTACTAATGTCCCTCCATGTTGCCACAGCCCCTGGAGAAGGACATGGCAGGGATTCAAGTGCTCCTGCACATTCCTGAGCACATTACTGAGAGTCCCCTAGTCTTTTTTACACTTCCAGTAAGTAGCTTCAGGAGATCCTTGACTTCCCTGCAGACTATGCCCAAAGATGTAAATCCCTATTTACTCCCTTTCTTTGAACCATATAGTATCAATGTAATCATAAGCAAGTCTTGTGATTTGCATAACTTTTGCAATGCATGATATCTTAGGCCTTGTAAACTTCCTTTACTTTATATGTAACTAAATGTGAAATGCAGCTGAAGTTCTATACAATGCTCTGCTGGTCACATGGCTAATGTATAGGTACCGACAACCTTGGACTATAAAAGTGGACAGCAAGGCCTGAAGGGTGGGCAGAACCATTTTAGAAAGACCTCAAGTTCAGTTCTGTTCCCTGAATTCAAACTCAGAAATAAACTTCTTTCTACCAGTTCCCTGCCCTTTGATTTATCGGTATCAAGGGTGAGCGTTACTCGGATCATAACAGGTCCACCAATCCAGTAAAGTCACTCTGAGTATGGCCATAGAGATAATCTATTACCCTCACAAACAACTGATTATTTAGGGGAATCTCCAGTAGAGGCCCTGAGAATAGAACATTGACAATCCCTCTCTCAATCATCATTTTCTTTCTTGACTTCTGTCTTTAGGAAACTGGTTCTCATAGCATGGCAACCAGACTAGTAGCAGTAGCATCACTTGAGAAGGTGTTAGAAATGCAGTTTTCTTTTCTTTCTTTCTTTTTTTTTTTTTTGAGTTGGAGTCTCACTCTGTCACCCAGACTGGAGTGCAGTGGCCACTCCCGGCCACCGCGGCCTCGACCTGCTGGGCTCTGGCGATCCTTCCGCCTCAGCCTTCCAAGTAGCTGGAACTACAGGTGCATGCTACCACACCCGGCTAATTTTTTGATTTATTGTAGAGATGAGGTCTCGCCAAGTTGCCCAGGCAGGTCTCGAACCTGCGGGCTCGGGCAATCCACTCACCTCAGCCTCTCAAAATGTGGGATTACATGCTGAGCCACCGAGCCCGGCTAAAATGCAGTTTTCATCCCTCCCAGACTTGCTTAATCAGAAACTTGGAGGGTAGGCCCAGCAATCTGTGTTTTCAAATGCCTTCCAGATCATTCTAATACATATTATAGTTTGAAGACCATTGCTCTAATTAATGAGGAGTTTGAAAAAAAATTGCTATTTTGACAACAAATGAATGAGAAGAATTCCTGACTTGTCCGCATAGCCACAGTCATATTGCCTACCCGACTCAGCCATTAGGTGTTCCAAGGGTTGACACGGACAACCCAGCCATACCCTTGGTTTATTAGTTTCCTCAGTTTCTAACCTGTGTCTTCTCCATTTAGGTCTAAATTCAAGGTGTGCTATCTGGCAAATATTCCCTCTTTTACCAGACTTTAGTCAAGCTCCTCTGAACCTTTGTGAGATAGCAAGGAACCAAATATACACTTGATCTTTGCTCTGGGCTCCTGGTACAGAGTTCTAAAATCCTTGAAACTCGAGTGATAGGGATGATAGAAGCATCTTTTGTTATATTTGGTCTTAGTCTCTGGTTTCTGTCATAAGCACTTCTAAGACTCTTGGGCTCTCCTGAATGATGTGTCTTTTTTAGTTAATGAGAAAACTGGTGGCTGAAAGCCCCAAGATATCTTCGGGGGGGGGTCGTTGCCAGAGGAGCCAACCATGGTGACTAGAGGGGAGGAACTTTCAGCATCCCTGCCCAACTCAGGGAAGGGATGGGTTGGATATTGCCTTAATCACAAATGGAATGATTTAATCAGTCATGCCTATGTAATAAAGTCTTCATAAGAACCCTAAACAACAGAATTCATAGAGCTTCTGGGCTTGTCAACACATAGGGACATTAGGAGGGTGGTGTATCCAGAAAGGACATGAAAGCTCTAAGCTCTTCCCCATAACTCACTGTGTGTATCTCTTCATCTGGCTGTTCATCTATATCCTTTGTAATAGCCTTTATAATAAACTTATAGGTAAATGTTTCCTTGAATTTTGTGACATGTTACAGCAAATTATCAAACTGCAGAAGGAGGTTGTAGAAACCCTTGATTTATAGCCAGTTGACCAGAAATACAGGTGATGAACTGACCCTTGCAAATAGCATCAAAAGTGGGCAACAGTCTTGCAGGACTGAGTCCTTCATTTGTGTGGTCTGCACTAACTCCAGGTAGTTCATCAGAATTGAGTCGAAGCTGGTCACGGTGGCTCATGCCTGTAATCTCAGCACTTTGGGAGGCTGTGGTGAGAGGATTGCCTGAGCCCATGGGTTCGAGACCAGCCTGGGCAATTTGGTGAGACCTTATCTCTACAATAAATAAAAAAATTAGCTGGGTATGGTGGTGCACACCTGTAGTTTCAACTACTTGGAAGGCTGAGGTAGGGGGTTCACCTGAGCCCAGTAGGTCAAGGCTGTGGTGGCTGTGAGTGTGCCATCCATTCCAGCCTGGGTCACAGAGTGAAACTCCAACTTAAAAAAAAAATTGAGTTGAATTGTAGAACACCTAGTTTGTTAGAGAATTGCTTAGAGTGGAAAACCTGATACAGTGATGGGCTAATATCCGTCCATATCAACACAGCCCTTAGAGAAGGGCATGGCAAGGGTTCAAGTGCCCCTGCACATTCCTGAACAACATTCCTGACAACAGTCCCCTTATCTCCTATGCATTCCCAGTAAGTAGCTTCAGGAGATCCTTGACTTACCTGCAGACTACACCCAATCAACTGAAAGATGAAAATATTCATTTACTCCCTTTTTCTGAGTAGTCATACGTTTGAGTAAAATAGTATCAATGTGATCATAAGTTTTGTGATTTTTATAACTTTTGCATAATGCATGATGTCTTAGGCCTTGTAAACTCCATTTACTCTATGGCAAGCTTGATTAATGCTTCTGCTGGGCCCTGTTGATAAAAGCTATGAAATACCTCTGATACCTGGCACCAGGAAGTATGGACTGGAAAATGTCACTATTGGTAAATGTGGCTGAAACTCAAATTCTATACAATCCCCTGCTGGTGATTGGGCTAATGTACAGGTACTAACAACTCTGGACTTATATGGGAGATGGAATCATCCCTCATCAGTTTTGTCACCAAAACATAACACGGAGACTCAGAGATCAGGGGAGTGAAGCAGCTCTTTTAATCTCATTCTTGCAAAAATGAGTTTCTCTCGGCTGAGCAGGCATATCAAGGCAGTCAGAGCCAGTGAATTTATGACTCTAAAGCCCAAGTCCCTTCCCTGGTTCCCCACTGGCTGCGTACTTCAGAGATTGCATCAGTTTCCCGGGCATTGCCTAAGCAATAATTTTGTATAAATAAGGTAAAACACAAACAGTTTCTACACAAATAAGGCAAAATACATGTTTCTGAATTCTGATTGGGTTTCAGTGCCCACCAAAGGAAGCCTGCCAAAAATAAAACCCACTAAGGAAGGAGGAAGAATCAGGAAGTGAAGTAATACATTCCCATTTTGAAAATGAATCACCATTTTGTTTCTTACAGTTCTCTCCTCTTTTATTTTTAAGTAATTTCTATTTCATTTTCATTATAATTCAAGTTTGCTTCAAATTTTTATAATAGTTTCTGACTTTCTTCCTCAAGATTTAATTCAGTTTCCATTATCATGAGATTATTTGGGGAATAACCCATGGGCATTTGTTTATTAATAAAATTTTTATAAGTTTTCTGACTAAGCCTCTAACAGGGAATTATGCAGCAAACTACAGTTGTTAATATTCCCACTACAATCAGGCATGGTGGCTCAAGCCTGTAATCCCAGCACTTTGGGAGGCCGAAATGAAAGGATTTCCTGAGTCCAGGGGTTTGAGGCCAGCCTGGGCAACTTGGTGAGACCTCATCTCTACGATAAGTCAAAAAATTAGCTGGGCATGGTGGCACATGCCTGTAGTTTCACTACTTGGAAAGCTGAGGCAGAAGGATTGCCTGAGCCCAGCAGGTCAAGGTTGTGGTGACTGTGAGCATGACACTGCACTCCAGCCTGGATGACAGAGTGAGACTTCAACTAAAAACAAAAAACAAAAAACAAAAAGCTGAAACTATCATTCCCTTCCATTTTTCAAACCAGTCTTTTAACCCACTTGTAAAAGGATTGTCAATTTGAGAATTTTCAGCTAATTCATTGGCCAGAATAGTTAACCCTTGCAGTGCATTGGTGATAATTCCATTAGGGGATGTGTTATCTGGAATAAAAGTACAAAAATTTCCCCCCAACATAACACAGACTCCCCCTTCCTCAGCTAACATCATATCTAAAACCATACAGTTTTCCCAAGTCATTCAGTTGGTGGCATCTAGCTGTTCCACAATTCCTCTGACAGCATCTCTCATATAATAAATAAACCTTTGCTGGTTATAGTAAATGTAATTAAACCAATCTACATTCTTATTAACAGGTGACCACCAGAAGAGCATAGACTCAAATCCTGCAGTTATTTGGTTTCTAGCTTTAAATTCATTGAGTACTCCTCAGGGGACTCCTATAGCATCTTTATATATGTTGGGATCAAATGATCCTTGTAGCAACCACTTGCTTCAGTTTTGAGGATGAATTTTTAGGTTGGAGTGAAATGCCAGGGTGAATGGACGACCAATTGAACCACAGAACAGGTTCCAGCCCACTTGGGCAGTAAAAGGTCTCTAAGTTTCCTTCCTCTACGGTACCCTCCAAACATCCACTTGAGGGATGTTAAAGTGAGAGCAGTTGCCCTCTTGTACCTCTGAGACATCCAGGATGTGGATGCAAGTTTGCAGTTGCCCTATGGGAGTGATGAACCCTTCCCTCTGTCTGGAGAGTCATAAGGAGTGATTCAACTTACCCAGAGAAAAGGAAGGGATTACCTTCAAATCTGGCTTCTACAAGGCAGAGTGAAGCACGGACAGGCTCTTGCATGTCTTGTTTCCACATGCATCCTTGACTTGGTGCAGGACTAGCATACAACTCATTCCAGTGGGGTCTGTATCCCAGCTGATAGGGGATGGAACCACTTGAGCCTGCAACTGTCCTGTAGCCCATGCATAGCAATCACTGTTATTTAGAGTGGATTCTGTAAATTTTATCCATTCCATTTAGGCACTTATTTCCTTATAACCAGTTTTGAGCTCTATAGTTTTTTTAAATCTTTAATTTTAACTATAGTTAACTTTTTGGGATCATTGCTAAGGAGGTCGTAATAATCATTGGGGTTTGGGTGGTTTCAGTGTACATACAGCTACAGTTTTGACTAAAAGAAGAGTTAATCATCCTTGAGTGTCTTGTCTTTAAACCTTGGCTCCCAGTTCATAAACTTGGGGTGCCACCTCAGGCTTTTGATTTGAAGTAGCAAGATCATTAATAGTCAGGAGTATAGGATTACATTTTTAAATCTCCATAGGCTGCTGGTGGAAATCCCTTAGATAAATGTACTTTGGGGTTTCAAGAACTGTAGAGGCTTCATTGTTTTCCAGAGGGGTTCCCGTCCAACCTTGAATTTGGATACTTCACCATATATTATCCTAACCGGGGCAGGGGCTTTTGTGGATTTGGGGAGGTCCCTCAAAGTTCTCAAAATCTAAATTCTACTCACCTACATTTGGCTCAGGACAAAGATATTTGTCTACCTGAGATAATATTTTTTGCTTCTCTAGGTTTCCATAAGGCAAAATTTGATATGCGTCAAATCTTATAGTTTGAGGTGATGAGGTTTTAGTCACACTGATTATCAAGTTAGTGTGAAAGGAATAAGGCTTACCTTTGGTTGCCTGTATATTAATGGCCCATAAAGTTACAATAATGATAAAGGTCTGCAAGTAATTAGACATTTTGGTGGTTCTCAAGAGAGGAAACCGTCCCATGAGCATTCAGAATTAAGAGGCCCTTAACATAAATGTCTAAAAAAACAGACAGATAGGACAATAAAAGTGGTCACTATAGGTAGGGTTATAAGGAGAACACCAAGAACATTTATTTTAAATTAACTTTTTCTTATTTTTATCTTTAGAGTTTCTATTTGAGAGACTTTCTACTGATCTTATCTCTCTTTTACCAATATCTCTGTGATTGATTTCTTGACTCGGGTTTGATGTGTCCACCCCTTTACTGCCATTTGGACAGCTGTTTCAGTAGTCAGGAGCCTTTGGTATGGTCCTTCCTAGTTTGTTTGGAGCTTGGTTACCTTTCAAGTTTTGATCAACACTCAGTCACCAGGCTGAAAATAGTGAACTGTGAACTCAGGAGGAGGAGTTTGAGCAAGGAGTTCTTTCAGTTGAATAGAAGATATGGTAAAGGTGATGGCTGAAATATACTCTCTTAACAATTGATCTTTGGTTTCCAGGGTCAGTAAATCTGTTGCTCTACCTAGATAGGGCAACCCATATAATAGTCCATAGGGTGACAAACCTAAATCCTTTCAAAGGGCTCTTCTAATTTGGAGGAGAGCTATAGGAAGACATTTGACCCACGGCAACTTTATTTCTAACATTAGTTTAGTTGTATAGGTCTTTAGAGTTTGATTCATTTGTTCTGTCCATCCTGAGGATGACGGATGCCAAAGCATATGAAAGTCCCATTGCACTTGGAGTGCTGTTACACTGCCTTGAATACCTTCGAGATAAAATGGTTTCCATTATCCAAATCAATGTTTTCTACTAGATCAAATCTAGGGATTACCTGTACTCCTGGGCCTGGGGAATGTTCCCGTTCCCAGATAGACATAGCAACCCTTCACATCATTTCCCTTTCATCACCAGTGAAAAGAATGCATAATAGACATCAGTTCTACCCAGGTATACATATTTTAGGTTGGAGAAACTGATCAACTTGATTGACTAATCCTAAAGATTCATTTAATAATGATTTTATTTATTTTTGAAATTTCTTACTTCAGTACTAGTAAGTAGGGCATTAAGAAAGTCAATTTCTCCCTGTCCCAAGGGAACCTCTCTTATTGGGAACAATTTCGAATCTTCACCTAGACCTCTGGGGGAAAAGGGAATTTTAAAAAATATCCCCTTTGCCTTGTTCCAATTCTCTTTTCATATTAGGATACAGGGGTTTAGGGCTTGGGGATCTCAATTCTTGAGTTTCTGATAAATCTGCATCTCCTGTTGCCTCACCACCACCCCACCACCCCGGCCCTCAATCCTCTTGGGGGTTATAGTGGGGGATACAGGAGAGCAGATCCCAAGATTTCTCTTTCTCCTCTAGAGGCCTGAATATTTTCCCTTCCTCATTTTCCATTTGAAGGGGAAACATAAGAAGAGTTCCTGAAAGCCAACAAAGGGCATACTCCCTTTCCTCAGATGAAACAGAGGGTTTATTGTTTACATAGATTACTAAAGCCTGACAAAGTCAGACCTCATTGGAGTGAAATTTTGGCCAAAATGCTGAGGGCTGGCAGATTGTTTCCTTAGTTCATATAAAGCAACAAAATTCTATCATTTTCTTCTATCCCTTTCCTTTAGTTTTGGAATCACTTTTCCAATTCTTTAACATTCACCCAATGGACTATCTTGGGGAATTTCAAGGGGGTCCTTTTGACCTCCCTTCCTAGGTCTAGATTGCTTCTTGGTTACCAAGTGAGCTGTGTAGTCTCTGGGTTCCTCCTAAAGTGTTCAGCCCATACTGGAGGTTTCTTACAAGCATTAAGACTCACTTTGTATCTTGAGAAATGTCTGTCATATACATTCAACCTTCAAGAATTTCCCTGACTCCCAAGGCATTACTTATAGGCCAGTTTTCCTATCTTGGCTCATGCATGAGATTACTGGGTTGCTGCAGGTGGTGCCTACCTGTTCAGCATCTCCTCCTCCAAGTCTCAGATAATGGTCTCAGGTTTATCTGGAGAGCAACAGCAACCAGGATTGCCCAGCCAGAGTGAGCCAACTAAAACTGGGTGAGACATGCAGGTATCCCTGATGAGCCCCGGCTGTCGGAGACAGAATCATCCCTTCTCAGTTTCATTGTCAAAGTATGACACAAAGACTCAGAGGTTGGGGGAGTGAAGCAGCTCTTTTAACCTCATTCTTGCAAGAACAGGTGCCTCTCAGGTGAGTAGGCACACAGAGGCAGTCACAGCCAATGTGTTTAAGCCTCTAAAGTGCAAGTTCCTCCCCTGGTTCCCCATTGGCTGAGTACTTCAGAAGTTACATCACTTTCCTGGTCATCACCTAAGCAATACTTTTGTACAAATAAGGTAAAAACATGAGCAGTTTCTACACAAATAAGGCAAAACACATGTTTCTGAATTCTGATTGGGTTTCAATGCCCACCAAAGGAAGCCTGCCAAAAGAGAAAGCTTGCTAAGAAAGGAGGAAGAACTGGGAAGTAAAGTAACAAATCGCCATTTTGAAAATGAATCACCATTTTGTTTCTTACAACTTGTAAAAGTGAACTGTAAAAGCCTGGAGGGTGAGCAGAACCACTTTAGAAAGACCTCGAGTCCAGTTCTGCTCTCTGGGTTTGAACTCAGAAATAAACCTATTTGCACAAGTTCTCTGCCCCTTGATTTTTATTGGTATTAAGGGCAAGTAGCTGAACATTACTCAGACCATAACAAGCCCACATATATGGTATCAGAAGTGTTGTGAGTATAGTAGAGCAATTTTTTCTCTTAACCTTCTTCTCAGGGCTTTGGCCTTTAGCAAGAATCCTGCTATCAGTTTATCAAGAATCCCTCCATCCTTAGTATCTGATCAAATTATTCATCTGCCATGCTTAATAATTTCTTGGCTTGCCATTGGCAAGAATTCTGTTAGGCCAGTTTAGCAACAGTCCCCCTACATCTGATATTGCTTAGTAATTTTCCATCCTCCACTTACCTTCTCACTCTCCTCATTGATTATAAATTCCGATGTTAGGTAGGTGTGGTGCAAAACTTGTGGATTCTCTGTCTTATACCTGAAATGAATTTTAGAGCAAACAGCAAAGTTTAAAACAGAGTTTACTAGCAAGAAAGAAAAAGGAAGATCCATAGCAGAAAGACCTATCATGGACAAGTTTCCCAAAAAAGAAAAACTGCACCTTTGCTCTCAACTACAAGCTAGATATAGTTACTTAGTTACTGATATGATAATGAGGATGGAGCACATGTAACAGTTGCCCTCACTACCTCTAATGGGAGGAAGGGTGGTCTTATTATCATTTCTATGGTTTTGAACAGTTAAGGGTTGAGATTAAGTCTTTTATCTTCAACAGGGAACCTAAACGATTTTCAATGATTATGAGCTAAAAGTTTGGGCTGTTCTACTCTTACAGTTGATGGGATTTTCTTTTGATTGGCTAAGGGTGTAGAGTAGGCTGCCAGCTTGACCTGCAGTAAAACGTAATTTTTAAATTGTCTGAGTGTTTCCTAAAACCTACCTACGAGAAATTTATCTATCTGTGTTTAACCTGTGCTAGCTAACCTGCCCCATTCCTACTTGTCTTTGCATTCAGAGTTGAGTTCATTCTCTACCTTATTACAATAGTCTTGACTTCTATTGCAATAGTCTTTTTTTTTTGAGTCAGAATCTCACTATGTCAACCAGGCTGGAGTACAATGGCATGCTCATGGCCACTGCAGTCTTGATCTGCTGGGTTCAGGAGATCCTTCCATTTCAGTCTTCCAAATAGCTGGAACTACAAATGTGAGCCACCATACACAGCTAAATTTTGATTTATTGTAGTTGAAATAGCTAATGAAATATGTAAAATAATTGCAACAACTTGCTTGACATAAGTAACTCCATCTTGTTAAAGTCTTCCATCTTAACTGCCCGCTTGACCTAAAAATGAACCCCCATTGTGTACGTGTAATTGCTGTAATGTTTCCATGACCACAGACCCACAGCTGCGTTCCCTTGAGCTGATCACATTGACCATTCCTACTGACCTGATTTGCAAGACTCCCTGGCCGCAAGGTCCGTGTAACTGCATGCCTTGTTAACTGAAATTCAAGACATTGTTCCTTTTGTTTTTAGTTCTTTGTAACCTCACCCCCTGCTATGTGGTCCACTGGCAGTTTTTGCCTTTATAAGCTTCTTGCTAGTTTAGTTCAGGCATCAAGAGTTTTTCTGGCATGAGCCTGTTCTTGACCTGTGCACTAATAAAGGACTCATAATTAATTAGACTCGGTTGTGGGGGTCCAGCCCCTGCCGGGTCGTGAGGTTTCCTGAAGGAGAGACGGATAGGCAAAAGACGAAAACAATATACTAGGACACCTGCTTCCTAAACAGATGACAATTTAATGTTAGTTAACACAGAGCTTTTATACCATTCGTAAAGGGGAAAGACAAAGAAAATTCCTTCACGTACATATGCTTTAAAAGTTACCACCATCTAGCGGTCTAGAAGCGACAAACAAGCCAAGAACACTATCTACTTTTAGTTAATGAGTCTTTATCATAAAGTCAAAAATAATAGTGTTAGTTCAAAGTCCCGAATTACAGTCCTTGAAATGTCTCAAGAAAGTTTCCAGGTGCACAGTTCTCCATGTAGCAGGAGTTTTTCTCTTTTGGGCTTCTATGACCTTCAAAGCTTCATAATCACCTTTCTTGTCCAGGTGTCTTCATTACTTTTCTCTTATCCTGCAGTGTTTATTTCTAAAGAAAACTCAAAAGAAGCTTTTAGTGATGTTTCCCAGGCCCCCAAGTTTGCTTTCTGTCTTTAGTTAATTTATCATAAAAGTATCCAATTAGTATATTATGAATTCAGTGAAAACCTACTCTATAAACGTTAACTTCGAATTTTAACTATTAAATTAAGTAAAAAGTTTAATGGTTAATCTTCATCTTAAATCTGTGAAAACAGTGTTATAAATCACCTACATAACTCCTAGATAAGTGTTAGAACTTATAATGAATTCATAATGAACTTACTATAAACTTGTGCTACTAAAAAACCTTATGTCTAAACACTAAACTATATAATTCTAAATCAAATAATGAGTGAATATACTTATATCATTTATTACTTAAGCAATATCTAGTAACTTACAACCAAGTGAAAGAAAGCATTTTTGATATGCTTCAGAGCTTAACCCCTTCATATGTTAGAAAAGGTCAAACGGCATAGTGGGAAATGGAAAAATGAACCATGACATTTCCAGGTTAGCTGTGAGTACTTCGCATAAACATGCCATTTTCTTCTTCCACAACTGCACAGAATTTCTTCAGCTGTCACTCGGTGTGCTGGTGTGCCTCTTTCTCGCAACTCAGTCATAACATAGTGACGGGGTCTCACCAAGTTACCCAGGCTGGTCTTGAACCGCTGGGCTCAGGAAATCCTCTGGCCTCAGCCTCCCAAAGTGCTGGGATTAGGCATGAGCCACCATGCCCAGCTGCAATAGTCTTAAATAAAGTCATTCTCATCATTTTAAAAACACTTAAAAAAAATTTTTTTTGAGTTAAAGTCTCACTCTATTTTCCCAGGCTGGAGTGCAATGGTATACTCACAGCCACCACAGCCTCGATCTGCTGAGCTCAGGTGATCCTTCTGCCTCAGTCTTCCAAGTAGCTAGAACTACAGGCGCGCACCACCACACCTGGCTAATTTTTGATTTATTGTAGAGATGAGGTCTTGCTTGTTGCTTAGGCTGGTCTTGAACCCCCGGACTCAGGCAATCCTTTCACCTCCACCTCCCAAAGTACTGGAATCACAGGCATGAGCCACCACACCCAGCTTTATTCTCATCTTTTTAACAAGTGCCAAAATAATTTTTTTAGACAAATATTCCCAGAAACTTAGATGTACATTGCAATTTGGAGTAAAAAAGTTTTCACTTTTCTTCCTTTACCCCTCTGCCACCATTGCTCTGACTGTAAGTTTTCTCTTGTTCTTTCAAGTTTCAGGTTGCAATCATTCTTTTATTTGAATCTCTGTGAAGAGATTTTCCTTATGAAACCATATAGACTGCCTACCTTTTCTTGATTCCTTATAATAGGAGAACAAATAGTTTTAATTCTTTAAGATTCCCTTTGGGGCCAGGTACAGTGACTCATGCCTGTAATCTCAGCACTTTGGGAGGTCCAGGTGAGAGGATTGCCTAAGGTCTGGGGTTCAAGATCAGCCTGAGCAAGATGGTGAGACCTCGTCTCTACAATAAACCAAAAAATTAGCTAGGTGTGGTGGTGCATGCTTGTGGTTCCAGTTACTTGGAAGGCTGCAGTGGAAGGATCACCTGAGCCCAGCAAGTGGAGGCTGTGGTAGCTGTGAGTGTGCCATTGCACTACAGCCTGGGCGACAGAGTGAGACTCTGACTCAAAAAAAAAAAAAAAAAGACTCTCCTTGGCCTCTAAAATACAGTGGCCTCAACGCACCATACAAACCTTTTCATAATCTTATAGTGCTACCTGAAGTGTATGTAGAACTTACACTCATTTTTAGATTATAATTTCAGAGGATTCAAGGAAAGATAACTGAAGCATCTCCCATTTTTCCAGATCTTTATTTTACTCCCTCTCTTCCTAATTTCCTCTGTATTTCTTTGTCTCCAGCAGATAAATCAGTAGGAAATGAAGTTATCACCTAATCAAATTACTCTTGAAGACACCCTGTGCCTGGCAAAGAGGGCTCTATCTTCATCTGCAGGGCCTCAGAGTCATTCCTGTTTAGAACACTGGCTTCCTGGGGCTTCTGTTCCAAAAAAGACAGACTGCTCAGTTAAATGGCTCATAAAATATCACTTTGCTTTATGACTTTACAATATTATGATATAAAAAATAGGAAAACAAATTGGATAAAGCCAATATAGATAGTAAGTAAACTAATAGCTTATGAGATAAGACAAAATTCACAAGATGTAAGTACAGATTACTAACAAGTAGCTTGTGAAACAAAGGTAGAATTCATAAGTCTTTTAAAATACAGATACATTAGTAACTTGTAAAATATGTTAAAGACAGACAGCATAAATACAATATATGATGGAACAAACAAAATTGTTACTTAGAAAGGAGTGAAAACATGCATGGTGATCAAAATTAAACAACATTCATCAGGGCAATTTTTCTATTCCCTTATCAGGGAAAACTGAGTCTTCAAATTGTGACTTTCCACCAAAGGGTGGGGGATATTGATGGCTTAGTAATCTATTTTCATAGCCTAATATAAAATTAAAAATAAGTTTTAATCAATCATTATATTTTAAGAGTTATAAGAGTAACTTCTGGTTTCTGTCTATATTCATAATTTGCAACATTATTTAGAGACTAAGCTCTCTATCTCTGTTATCAAGGTCTTTCGAAATCAGTCACTTTATGCCTTCCTTAACCAGTACTACATTTTCTTTTTCTTTCTTTTTTTCTGAGTCAGAGTCTCACCTTGTCGTCCGGTCTGGAGTGCAGTGGTGACCACAGCCTCGATCTGCTGGGCTCAGGTGATCCTTCCTCCTGAGTCATCTAAGTAGCTGGAACTACAGGCATGTGCTGCTATATCCGGCTTATTTATTTATTGTAGAGACGAGGTCTCACCAAGTTGCCCAGGCTGGTTTAGAACCCCTGGGCTCAGGCAATCCTCTCACCTCCGCCTCCCAACATGCCAGTATTATAGGCATGAGCCACCACACCTGGTAATTTTCACAAACACTATCTAAACTTCCGAGCCCAAAATATAAACAAACTTTAAACTTTTTATTCCAACATGTCTTTTGTTAATCTAAGAGAGAATGGATAAATAATGTGGGCCTGGCATTATACACATGGAGTTAAGACCTGGGGGAAAAAAGACTTTGTCAGATTCTCCACAGCTGGGTTATTTGCTACGAATCAAAGCTCAAACGTATCCTACATTTTAAGGGACATGTTCTGTCAGGGGATAGAAGACAGCATCAATATGAGATTGTCTCAAGATTTTAGAGTACCATAGGGGCTGTAATTAAACTCTGCTCTTGATAATACCAGCTAATCAGTTAATCTGTTAATCTCCATGATTCTCTTCATGCAAAAAAGAACAAATTTGGAATAATATATGCCATAATTTACTGTTTTTTGTCCTAAGTTTTTTGGCAAATTCAGTTATCTCTTTATACTAAAATTGATTCAGATTTTTTTTGTCCAGTCAAAAAATCAGATTTGTATCTATTTAGAATATAAGCTTCTCTAGAGACAAATTAAAACTAGGACTTTACACTTGAGATAGCCGACACTAACAGGTTAGCTGAATTAGTAGCAAAAACTCTCAATTCCATCAACTTATGATTTCACAGTAGTAGGTTCTGTGTAGCATGTCACACTGATTGCCATGCAACAAGTTAGGGAAGATTCTCTGTTAAAGCTTAAACAGCAGTGACATCATAGTCACTTGAAGAGTAAATGCAGGAGGAAGAGAATGAAAGAAAAAGACTAATCTACAGAAACTAAACTGTCAGTTTAACAGACTAGATCGTGGTTCTATTTATGAAGAAAAGCAACAATAGGAAAGACTTGGGTCCAAGGTGTCTGTGAGATAATAAGGTAGAAATGTCTTGTGGGCAGTTGGCTATAATTATACAGAGTTCTAAAGGGTTCTATGCAAAAAAAGACATTTGGAAGTCAATCAGCCTATTTTGGAAGGTTCAAACATATAAATGTATGGAATATTTTTCTGAAGATTATCTCAGAAAAAAAGCAGGGCAACCAAAGATGGAACCTAGAAAACATCAACATTAAAAGGGAGATTCTTTCATTTGCACTCAATTTTCAGGTTAGAAACATATTTTATTCAATATGGCACAGCTTTTGGCTAGAATGAGAGATTCCATTCTCCCTAAAATTTTCCTACAAAGTCACACATTTGTTCTACTCAGTATCTCAGTTGCAATTTTTGCTATGGCCAGACAAATAGTGGAAAAGTAAATATCTCTTAGCTAGTGTTTTTGGCTTTTAAAATGTTGTAAAGATGAACATCTAGTCTTCTAAGCTCTTGGTTCCCGGCATACATTTGGTCACAAAGCCTCTCCCCAGCTTGCCACTTACCCACAAGGCTTGGAAACAATCAGGAAGATTGAAAATAAATAATAGACAAAATTTTCAGGCAAACTCTTATGAAGAGACTCAAGAATTTAATATCATGTGAAGTGGAAATTAGGACAAAATCCATGAAGTGAGACAAAAAAAAGGTTCTTTAAAATGCTGAAAATGACAATTTAAGTGTAGATGAGAATTTTTGTTTTTTAATATTTATGTTCAGTCAGGTGAGTGGCTCAAGCCTCTAATCCCAGCACCTTAGGAGGTCAAGGTGAAAGGATTGCCTGAGCCCACAGGTTTGAGACCAACCTGGGCAACTTGGCGAGACCTCATCTCT
>NW_007251124.1:380216-420226 GCF_000164805.1 Carlito syrichta | reverse complement strand
TGGGTAACACCCAGGCTGGAGTGCAGTGGCATGACATGCTGGGCTCATGCGATCCTTCCGTCTCAGCCTTCCAAATAGCTGGAACTACAGCACGTGCTACCACGCCCAGTTAATTTTTCAAAAAATTTATTGTAGAGACAAGATCTGGCCAAGTTGCCCGGGCTGGTCTCAAACCTGTTGGCTCAGGCATCCACTCGCCTCTGCCTCCCAAAATGCTGGGATTACAGGCTGAGCCACCGAGCCCCACCTAAAGTGAAATACTTGGCAGCAATTCAATTATTTTAAGTAATTCTCATTTTCTTAAAAAATTACATTTAAAGTTATAAATTTTCCCTTCTGACATGCTCTAGTAGCATCCCGTTGGTAAGGATGTATGCTGTCTTGCTATACATAGCCTGTAATTTCAGTTTTGATTTTCTCTTTGGCCAAGGTACTTCTAGAAGCATTTGATTTCTTTAAAAGTATAAAATTTTATATCTTTTCAGATTATATTTTGATTCTGATTTATATACTTATTTTCTAGAACATTATTAATTTTGTAAATTAAAAATATTTTGGGCAACCCCTTCAGGTCCCCTTCCACTGTGGGAACTTTTCTGTTCTCTCAATAAATCCTGCTGGATTTTTACTGGACCAATTTATAGTCGATTTGTGAAATTCATGAGCAATTCAAAAATTGTGTATTCTCTATTCCCTGCCTATTTTTTAAGAAAAATTTTGTAGAGATGGGGTGTTGTTATATTACTCAGGCTGATCTTGAACTACCGGGCTCAAGCAATTCTCCTGCTACAATTCTCCCACCTTGGCCTCCCAAAGTGCTGAGATTACAAGCATGAGCCACCACCCCTGACCCCTAAGAAAGTATTCTTAATAAATAAAATAAAAATACAGACCAGGTATTGAGGCTCACACCTGTAATCCCAGCACTTTGGGAGGCCAAGGCAGGAGACTACTTAAGACCAGGAGTTCGAGACCAACCTGGGCAATATAGTGAGACCTCATATCAAAACCAAACCAAACAAACAAAAACCCAACAAAATACAAACCTATAGAATGTCTAATCAAGAGAAAATATAAAATCAGAATTCAAAATTAGTAATGAGAAAGAAGATAGATTTACAAATAGAGAAGATATATGTATTTTAAATAAAAATAAAATATTATTTACCACTTTATACCTCTGCATTAGATAATCTAAGTGCAATGAATAATATCAAATTTAGAATATAAATTACCAATTTTTTTTTTAAATCTCAGAGTCTTACTCTGTCACCTAGGTGGAGTGCAGTGGTATGCTCACAGCCACCACAGCCCCAATCTGCTAGGTCTAGGTGATCTTTCTGCATCAGTCTTCCAAGTAGCTGGAAGAACAGATATGTACCACCATGCCCAGCTAATTTTTTAATTTACTGTAGAGACAAGGTCTCACCAAGGTACCCGGGCTGGTCTCCAATCCCTGGGTTCAGGCAATTCTCTTGCCTCTGCCTCCAAAGTGTTGAGGTTACAGACATGAGCCGCCACACCCGGCCATAAATTACCAATATTGATGTGATGATAATAATGAATAACATTGATTGAAGGCTTGTATGTGCCAGACATCATAGTAGAGCATTCTAGGCAGTTGATCATTCAATTATTAGTATCATTAGCTCTCAACAAATGAAGACACTGAGAATCAGAGACTATATGATATACTCAAGTTGTATATTCTTATTGAATGATAACCACAGAAGTAAATAAAGAGGCTGTCAAATGTCAGTTCATTTCTAATCCCTATGAAAAGTCCTCATTCACTTAGGTATGGGCTATCAAATTGTTAAGAATCAGATAACTTTTGCAGTTGAACAGTTCCAAGCAATAAGTAGAAAACTGCCCAACCCACTCAATGTCAGCAAAACCTGACACAAATAGCACCCAAAATAAAAACAAAATATCAGTTGGGTGCAGTGGCTCACACCTGTAATCCCAGCACTTTGGGAGACTGAGATGAGAGAATTGACTGAGCATGCAAGTTCAACACCAGCCTGGACAACTTGGTGAGATCTTGTCTCTACAACAAATCAAAAAATTAGCTGGATATGGTGGCGCACGCTTGTAGTCCCAGGTACTCAGGAGGTTGAGGTGGAAGGATCACCTGAGCCCAGCAGGTTGAGGCTGCTGTGGCCGTGAGCATGTCACTGCACTCTAGCAAAAAAAAAAAAAAAAAAAATCAAATGAGAACAATTCAATTTATACATCTAAAGAACAATATCTCAAATACAATATTAATAAGTAGAATCCAATCAGTAGAATAATTAATTCAACAAAATTTAAAAAAAAATTACCCCAGGAATTCAGGGATTTTTTTCAATGTGGCAAAATTCATTATTTAACAAATACCACAAAGTGGTTTCTATGACTTCTGTGGCTAAATAGAAAGACCAGAACCTCTTTCCCACCTCTGTAATCATAAAAATTTTGGATTCCTGTGTGGTGAATGATCTTTATCTTTCCTCAATAATGGTAAAGCAGTTTTCAAAATTGTCTGAATTTAAAAAAACCCCACAAGTGAATTGAAAAGACAAATAAGTAGCTGGTCAAAAATAATAATATATCCACAGCTCGCTCATCTCACTCGCTCTCTCTCTCTCAAATATAGAGATAATATATATCAATAAAAAACCCCAAATAATCCACCAGAAAAATGGGGAAATATTATAATGGACATTTCATAGAAAGGAAAAGCAAATGATTTTGAAAAGTTTGAGAAGATATTAATTTTCTAATATTAAGGGGGGAAAGCAAAACAAAACTATAGGGAGATACTTTTCATTAACCAAGTTGGCAAAAAAAATTTTTCTTTGTTGTAGGCACAGAGATATAATCTTGATTATTCTCTCTATTCTCAGGCAGGCTATTTACATTGAAAAGACCAGTTTCCTATCTGTTAAGTAGAAGTAAACATGGTAGTATCCTTATAAGATCTTTATGAAGAATAAATGTAACCATAGTTGATACTTAGCACCTAGTGAGCACTACATAAATGCTAAATATTACTATTTAATAAATTGTGCTGGCCATAGCAGAGTAAAGGGGTACTCAAAAGTTGCCAGTGAGTGTGCAAATTGTCATCAATATCTAGGGAATCCCACTAGGCAAGATTCATCAAAATTACCATCACACCTATTTTTGACCTATCTATTTCACCGGCAGAAACTTTCCACAAACATATGAAATCTTCGGTACACAAGGTTGCTCACAGCAGCATTGGTTTTATGGGCCAGAGTGATTGGATGGATAAATTCAATGGAATACTAGCCACCAGAATAAAGGAGAAGGGGACACTTTATGAATTTTCTATGTGAATCACTCCAGGTTATTTGAAGTGATTAAGATGCATAAGAGTGTGTCTGAGGGTTGGGCGTAGTGGCTCAAACCTATAATCCCAGCACTTTGGGAGGCCGAAGTGAGAGGATTGCCTGAGCCCACAGGTTCGAGACCAGCCCGGGCAACTTGGCGAGACCCCATCTCTACAATAAATTAAAAAATTAGCTCAGTGTGGTGGTGGGTGCCTGTAGTTCTGGCTACTTGGGTGGCTGGGGTGGATCACCTGAGCCCAGCAGGCAGAGGCTCTGGTGGCCGTGAGTGCGCCACTAGACTCCAACCTGTGCAACGGAGTGAGACGCCAGCTCAACAGAAAAAAAAAAAAAAAAAAAAAGACTGTGTTTGATACATTATTGTTAGAGTCAAAAGTGAAGATAATGATATACAGGCGGTTTCCAACTTACGGTTCAATTTAGGATTTTTCAACGCTTCAATGGATTTATCCAGGTATTAAATGCATTTTTGACTTAAGATATTTTTATTTATGGTGAGTTTATCAAGACATAGTCCCATCTTAAGTTGAGAAACCTCTGTATATGCAAGTACCACTTGTATTTGCAAAAAAAAATATTCCTGGGAGGAAACACAAAAGTTAATATCCAGGCTGGATCTAGAAGGTGAGTGAGGGTCGGTGGGGGAGTGAGAGGAAGCTGTATGTTGAGGAGGATCTGCTTTGACACTTTTTCAAGTTTGGGACGTGTCAAAATGTTACCTATACAACAAATAACCTTTTTTACAAAATAAAATTCTATCCTTTTGGACCTGAAATCTTGACCATAGATAGAGAAATAGGAACACATGCAGGAAAGCTTGGTTTTCCTTGGAACTAAGTAGTGGGATTCCAATCTCCATACCCCCAAGAGATTAGAGCCTTTTTCCAATGCTTTGGATCGCATAGCCACTCTACCTCTGTGAAAAGCAAATTATTTTAGCACTATTTCGAATGTTCAAAATACAAGAGTAGTAAAGCGTCCTCTCAGCTAGTGGTAAAAGCCAGAATTTCATTTCGGGTCGTTCTTTGCAGTTCTGTTCGTCCGTCTAGGGCCCAGGAGACCCAAGTTTCGCCTCCTTTGTTGTCCTTTATGTTATTCTGGTGTAGAGAAGAGAGTAGCCTTTCCACTCGGGAGAATAAAATCCATTTGATTCCAGAAAAATCAGGTATTGCTTGAAAATCCCCATAGCTGCCCTGGCTCTGGAGTTGTGACGACGCTTAGGTGAAGTCTCGGGTTTGCCAGTTGCGTTAGCGGCCAGGGGCGGGAAGTTATTTTTAGTGCGCCCAACCAGAAAGCAGAGGACTTCCAGCCTCTCATCTCTAACCACTTAGAATTAGAGTCCTACTTTTTTTTTTCTTTTCTTTTTGAGTCGAAGTCGCCCCGACTGGAGTGCAGTGGCACGCTCACGGCCACTGTAGCCTCGACCTACTGGGCTCAGGTGATCCTGGTGCCTCATCTTTCCAAGTAATTGGAACCACAGGCATGCCCACTATGCCGGGCTAATTTTTTAATGTATTGTAGAGACGTGGTCTCGCCATGTTGCTCAGGCTAGTCTCGAACTCCTGAGCTCAGGCTAGTCTCGAACTCCTGAGCTCAGGCTAGTCTCGAACTCCTGAGCTCAGGCTGTCCTCTCGCCCCTGCCTCCCAAAGTGCTGGGATTACAGGCCTGAGCACCGCGCCCTGCTGTGCCCTACTTTTGAATAAAGTCCTTATTGTGAGAGAAGTGAGATAAAACTGTGTGGACAGACCTATTTTGCTGAATGTATTCCTGGCCTTGATTCCCGAAGTTCAGGAAAGGGATCCGTTTGCATTTGAAGTGTGTCTTTGCGTCCCCTCCGGGTCCAGAGAGTACGTGTCCTGCCCGCTCTACCCCCCTAAACGCCGCCGGGGCAGGGCCCCGCGTCTCCCCTCCCCCGTCCCAGCCTTCCCGCCCCCATCCCTCAGTTGCCTCGCTCTGGCCTTTCCCGGGGGATCGGGACCCGCAGACTCACCAGCGCTCCCACCGCCTTCCCTGCATCCACGCGGCGCCTTCTCCGAGGCGGAGCCGCGGTGGGTTCACAGCCCGAACTCCCTGCACGTTGCCGGGGCCCAGGCGGGGTCACCGCGGGTGCAAGGACGCGGTTCGACAGGAGGACGCGTTATCGCTTGTGCGAGCTGATTTGCAGAACCGCCTGAGTTTAAAAACAAACAAAAAACACCAAGGCCGGAGGACCAGAGGAGGAAAAAGAGGGGAGGAAATTGGGTCAAACAAATGGCTCCTTTTCCTTGATTCGATTCTTCAAGGGTCCACCAAGTTCTCCGAGAGCGACGCCGCACAGAGGGTCCTGCCTCCCTTCTGCTCCCCCGCCTCCGCGCCCCTCCGGATAGGCTCCACGTGAAACAGAATTTACTGTGCTCTTGAGAATGACGTTATGAGACTTGAAGAGGAACTAAACGGGTTGACACCTGTCGCTGAAGATTGCTCCAACCCTCAGCCCCTGGGATCCACGCGAGCGATGCCTGTTACTCTTCTGACAGATTTGGCAGTTTCGCGTACTCCAAGCGAGTACTTTGTTACATATGGCCAGTTATCTTATGCAAATCCTTGAAGATTCAGAGGGTTATTTTTTAAAATTATAGATACATGCCTTTTAATGGTCTTCAACACGTATTGCACAGCCTCTACATTCTGTATCCTTCTTCCTTGGAATACTAAAAGAATTTTTTGTCTAACGCTGCAATTGCCTAATACTTTTTCCTGTGTGATTGTATGTCTCCATAAAAGACCGAAGAAGGAAGCGTCGCTCTCGACTTGGCATATCTTCTGAAGACAGCAGATAACACCAGATAAACTAATTTTTGTCAAAGTACTATGAGATAGATTCCGTTGTAAGCTTTGCTCCCGCACGGCTCTATAGCTTAGTTGGTTAAAGCGCCTGTCTCGTAAACAGGAGATCCTGGGTTCGACTCCCAGTAGGGCCTCAGCCTTTTCCCCCCAAAGAAATAAATAAGCTCTTCCTGAAAATCGTTTTGTTGGCAAGTAGCCGCGTCATCTCCCGAATCCCCAAAAAGTCTCACCAAGTTTACAGTGGTAGAACACAATTGAATACATTGCAAGTTGATCAAGTATAACCTTCCCAAATTCCTTACTTTCGAGAAGTAAATTCTTAGAAAGATGACAATCCAAATGCAAAACAGTGTCAAGGAAAAATGCACGTGACTCACCCCAGTAAGTTTTTGTATGTTTCCCTTTAAACGATGGTAAACTGTTTTAGAGCACTTATGTTACAGTTTAAAGCACCCAAATAGATCTATATAATTTCTCCAGACTTTACAATTTCCAGCTTTAGTTAATTTCCTAAGAGAAATTAATGAACAATGAATCCATAATTAGCTACAAAGGAAACCTGGGAGGTTTGCAGAGGCATGCTTGCTATTTTAAAGATGACATGAGGAAGAATAGTTATATGTACAAGTCAATTTTTTAAAGGACAGAACTGGAAACCCTTAAGAATAAAGATCAACTGGAAGCGAAAATATTTTAGATTAGACTTAGCATACGAAAGCTAGGACAAGGCTTCTGTGAGAAAAAAGCAGGTTGGAGAATTCTGACAAGTATCTAAAGCGTCTTAGCTCCAGCTCAGGGATTCACGAAACTTGTGTGCATTTTTCTCTCCCATTCATTCATCCATTAACTCAACAAACATTAAATGATGATCTTTCCTGTGCCAAGTATATATCTAAGGGTGGGAAACACAGCTGTGAACAAAGCTAACAAAAATCACTCCCTCATGGATCTTGCATTCTGGTGAGGGTGACATACACACACACAAAATAAAGAATTGAATTTGTCAGATACTGATAAAGTTTATGGTGAAAAATAAAGCAAGGAAAAAAATTTGGGGATAGTATGTGGTGTGTTCAGGTTATTCAAAGAGGGCCATTCTATCTCTTGGATAAAAATCACTAACAAATCTTTTTACGTTATTATTATTATTATTACTATTTGAGTGGGACTCTCACTGTCACCCAGGCTGGAATTTAATGGCACACTCATGGCCACCACAGTTGCAAACTGTTGGGCTCAGGCGATCCTTTCAACTCAGCCTTTCAAGTAGCAGGAACTACAGATGTGCACCAACACACCCAGTTTTATTTATTGTAGAGACAAGGTCTCACCAAGTTGCCCAGGTTGGTCTTAAAACCTGGGTTTAGGCAATCCTCTTGCCTCGGCCTCGGCCTGGGATTACAGGCGTGAGCCACCACACCCAGCTAAATTTTTGATATAAAATATTCACAATGTGACTACTATGTTATTCTAAGTACTTTAAGTAGCAAGATAAAATAACTGAAAAATTGTCCTCTAACTATGTCTGGACTTCATATCTGTTCATTTTGACAGAGACTTTGTTGAAACAGGTCACACTGCCTGTATTCAACCTCAGCTGTTCCACTTAATAGCTAAGGGAACTTTGCCACATTACTTTAATTCCATGGGCATGACATCACTTTTCTCATATGTGAAATGGAAACAAAGAAAAAAAAACACCAAACCTGGAGGAACAGAGAAGAAAAAAGGGGAGGAAATCGGACCAAATAAGCCAACTTTAATAGAGTTTGTAGGAGGACTTGAGTAAATACACATAAAATATTTAGAAGGATATTTGGCATATAAGTAAGCAATAAATTTCTCTACATTGCTTTTTTTATAATATCTTTATTGAACAATTGTTTGGGGCCAAGTGTTTCATCTTTTTCTTCTGTTTATTTGTTTTGCCCTGAGGTATTATTCTAAAGGTACAGGTTAAAGTTCCAAGCATGTTGTGGGTTGAATTGTGTTCCCCAAACAGATATAAAGGTGTTGAAATCCTTATCCAATACTTACGTATGTGACTTTATTTGGAAATAGGGTCTTTGCAGAAGTAATCAAGTCATGATGAGGTCATTCTGGATTAGAGTAGGCCATAATCCAGTGATTAAGGTATTTTTAAGAAGAAAGTGAGCCAGGTGTGGTGGCTAATGTCTGTAATCCCAATCAGCACTTTGGTATGCCAAGGCAGGAGAATTGCTTGAGCCCAGGAGTCTGAGACCAGCCTAGTAACATAGCGAGCCCTTGTCTCTACAAAAAAAAATCACAAAAATTAGAGAGCATGTTGGCATGTGCCTGTAGTCTTACCTACTTGGGAGGTTGTGGTGGAAGGATCTCCTGAGCCCAGGAGTTTGAGGCTGCAATAAGTCATAGTCATGCCACTGTACTCCTGCCTGAGTGAGACCCAGTCTTAAAAAACAAACAAAACAGACTCCCCCAAAAAAAGGAAAGAGAAGGAGATTTGGACACAGAGACACAGAAATACTGTAAGCAGAGATAATTGTTATTGGCCACAAATGAAGGAACACCAAAGATTACTGGAAGCCATCAAAATTGAAAGAGGCGCCGAGCTCGGTGGCTCAGCCTGTAATCCCGCGCTTTTGGGAGGCTGAGGTGAGTGAATTGCCTGAGTCCGCGGGTACGAGACCCGCCTGGGCAGCGAGACCTCATCTCTACAATAAATGAAAAAAATCAGCCCGGCGTGGTAGTGCATGCCTGTAATTTCGGCTACTCGGAAGGCTGAGGCGGAAGGATCGCCGGAGCCCAGCAGGTAGAGGCTGCGGTGGCCGGGAGCGGCCACTGCACTCCAGTCTGAGCAACGGAGTGAGACTCCAACTCAAAAAATAAAATAAAATAAAATAAAAAATTGAAAGAGCCAAGGTAGGATCCTTCATTAGAACCTTTTATTTATTTATTTATTTAGAGTCAAAGTCTCACTATGTCACCCAGGCTGGAGTGCAGCGACACGCTCACGGCCACCGCAGTCTCGACCTGCTGGGTTCAGGCTATCCTTCCAAGTAGCTGGTCCTACAGGTGTTCTCCACCACGCCTGGCTAACTTTCTGTTTTAGTGTAGAGATAAAGTCTCACCTTGTTGCCCAGGCTGGTCCCGAACCCGTGGGCTCAGGTAATCCTCTCGCCTCCACCTGCCAAAGAGCTGGGATTATAGGTTTGAGCCACTGCGCCCGGCTCGCTTGAACCTTTAAAGGGAGCATGACCCTACCTATAGCTTGACTTCAGACTTCCGACTTCCAGAAGTGTGAGAAAATTTTCTGTTGTATGGTAAACCTAGGAAACAAAAAATCATTAAAACAAAATTAGTGATTTATACTAGAAATTAAATAAAATCTATCATATTTCCTACACTAACAGATGACATATGGGACATTCATACTTCAGTTTAAAATTACAAAGCTAGAATATCTTCCACTCACCTAATTATTTTATGGTATTACAGGATCTTGGTACCCATCCCATTTTTTTTCTTCTTCCCAGTTTGCATTTTCACAGGCCACTACATCTATCCCCCACAATGGTGTGATTCTGTGACCCTCCCCAGTGAATTACCCTTGGCTATTTGGAGACACCTAGTAGATTACACCACCATCCCATTTCCAGCAGCAGTCAATAACTGACTGATGAAGGGAGGGGTATAAAATACAAGTCCTTTGATTTAGTGATCACTTGAAATGAATGAAATATGAAATATCCAAACTGAAAAACCTGTAATAACCTGTAATAGCTAGCTTGACATAAGTAACTCCATTTTGTAACAGATCTTCCCTGTTAACCTAGAAATAAACCCCTGATGTAATCGTCCCGTAATCATATCTGTGCCACATTCTTCCCACATTCCTGTGCCCCTCAGTACTTGGAAACTCCCTGTAGCTCTCTGTACCTCTTTGCAATCAAATATTTTGCCAAGAAATATTAATCAAACTGTACAACTTATGTAATCTCTACCTTTATATATCCCTTCTCACTTTGTTCAGAGCCAAGAGTTCTTTGGACACTAGTCCGCTCTCCATTGCCAGTATCAATAAAGGATTCATAATTTGACCCTCTCTGCATGTTGGCATCATTTCTCACAATTTGACTACAACACCCTCTGCTAGGCAGTTTATACTCCAGAGCCCCTGTCTCCTGGGTTAGGCCAAGGCTAGAATTTAGGTGAGATGACATCTTTGTTCTGTTACTTCTCCTCCCCACCCTGAGGACCAACTCATCAATAAGTCACAAAGAAACTTAACTTTGGTAGTCTTTTTACTAATTCTCCATACTCAGTCAATTGAACAAAGTTTTCACATAGAAATATTCAACCCAAAAACTTTAGAAATGAAGAAGGTAGTCACATTTTGCATTAGATTCTGACAATGAAACCTTTTGAAAATCCAAGGTGGAGAATGTGAAGGGTATCAAAAAACTGGTGGTTGACTGATCTTCATTGTTGAACTATTATAATTCTGTTTACTTTCAGTGTCTCTTTTGCTCTGAATTAGAAAAAATAAATCCCATATGCAAGTCATTACTCAGGATTTCTCTTCATTATTCAAATTTATAAGATGTAAAACTCTGTAAGGCATTTAATAAAGTACAGGTCACAATCCCAGTGGGGCCTCCGAAATGTTAGATCAGTCCTGCCAGGTGGTGTGCAGTCTTATGCCGCACAAAAGACGCAAAGAATTGAACAAAAGTTAGAATGGAAAATATAGCTTATTTTTATTTTTATTTTTTTTGAGTGGGAGTCTCATTCTGTCACCCAGGCTGGAGTGCAGTAGTACACTCACAGTCACAGCAGCCTCTACCTGCCGGGCTCAAGTGATCCTTCCGCCTCAGGCTTTCCAAGTAACTGGAATTACAGGCACATGCCACCATTCCTGGCTAATTTTTTGATTTATTGTAGAGATGAGGTCTCACCAAGTTGCCCAGGCTGGTCTCGAACCCATGGGCTCAGGCAATCCTCTCACCTTGGCTTCCCAAAGTGCTGGGATTATAGGCCTGAGGCCAAAATATAGTTTATTTAGAAAGTAAATTAGAGAGACAGGGAGAGAGGGGTGATTCACCACCCCAAGATAGGGGAGGGGGCCAAAGCTAGGAAACATGGTCTTGATGGAAGCAGTTTGTTAAGGTGACTGGGTGATAGTGATAGTCTGTTCCACATCATCACGAAAGGGACAGGTAAGCACAGGTACTGAAACCAGTGATGGATGGCAGGCAGATGGGTGGGTCAGTCACATGATGGCTGCCATGTTGATGGGAACTGATTAGGTTAATTTGTTTATAAAACAAACTGAGGAGGGACTGTAAAGCAATTATCAATGCTACCCCTGAGAAACAGGTTCTGTCCTTGGCTAGTGATTAGAGGGTAAATAAAAGTGAACTGCTAAAAAAACATGACAAAGCTAAGCAAAGTTAAAATGGCTGCTCACCAAGCATGGTGGCTCACACCTGTAATCCCAGCACTTTGGGAGGCGAAGGCGAGAGGTTTGCCTGAGCCCACGGGTTCGAGACCAACCTGGGCAACATGGCGAGACCTCATCTCTACAATAAATCAAAAAATTAGCCAGGCATGGTGGCGCATACCTGTAGTTCCAACTACTTGGAAGGCTGAAGTGGAAGAATTGCCTGAGCCCAGCAGATCAAGACTGTGGTGGGTGTGAGCTTGCCACTGCACTCTAGCCTGGGTGACAGAGTGAAACACCAACTAAAAAAAAAAAAAATGACTGCTCGTTGGGTATATTGACTTCATCTTATGTCCTTTCAGTACCTCTAAATTATGACTGAGTCTGAGCCCTTAGTTATAATAATCTAGGTTTCTGAGGTCTTTTATTTTTCCGGCCAGATTGGGCCGTCACATTGTGCAGACTTCATGCTGCAGCAAATCCTGTGTCAACAGGTTAATGTCCTTTTCCCTACTGGTATGCTTGGATAATTTAGGTGGTGGACGGGTGTGGATGGACCCACTATTATGTCTATAATTCTTTGTTGGGGGAGGCTTATCTACTGAGGGTGTAATGATGATCTCTGCCACAAGCATCGAAATGTCAATACTATAATGCACTGTACTGTAGGAACCATGATCACTGGCATGAGAAATGAACCCAAAGGCTCCATCTATAAAGCATGAGTGCCTACCTGTGGTGGGTCATGGTGTCACTCTTGAAGTCCTCCAAAACTACCAGATTACCCCTATCCTTGAAAGGACCTGGGATTGTTGTCTCTTGGACCCCAATGTTGAAAAATCCCATAAAAGTCTCAATTCCCTCCCCTCTCTCCTTCTGCCCTCAAGGAGACCTTGGCCCCACCCCAATAGTTCTTTTTGAAGGAAGTAAGGAGATTCGAGGAGGGTGGTTCTCCTTTTCTGACTCATCATGTTCTCATGGGAATTTTCTTCACTGTTTTGATCAGAACTCAGGGGAGCCTTGGCAACCGTGTCTAACCACTCAGAGGGCTGCTATGAGGAATTCTAAATCTTTCCAGTTTTGTTGACCCTCCTCCTTTAGTCTTTTATAACTGTAATCAGAGCCTTAGCTTCTAACTTAGAGGAATCCCCTTCCGTTCTGTAAGTTGACGAGATCTTCTGTGGGAATCTCATCACTTTCTGTTTTGCCCATTCCCTGTTATGAAAGCCAGAGTCACGTTTCTCTGAGGGTTATCTCTACCCTCCCCTTCCTCCCTCTTCCCTGGATTGTTCTTCAAGATCTCTTTTGGATTCTTCAGGCATAGCTTCCCCTTATAGGACTCCTGCCCTCCAGGCCTGCCTGGGTAGCAATGGCTGAGCGGGACTTTGTTGTGGAGTTTCTCCAGTGCCTCTCCTGCAGTCATTCCTGGAGATAGTAGGAGGGGCAGGGGGGTCTTCCATTGAGGAGGTCTTTGTCTCATGAAAGCCTTGAGGACTCTTCAGGACAGAACTGCGTGGTCCACATCCTGTCCTGCCAGGGGATCATATTTCCAAATGTCTATTGCTTTCACACATAAGACAGTTATGACCTCATGCACAGCTTTCTTTCTTCTTCTTCTTTTTTTTATAATTTATTTTAAAGATGTGGGGCACAATTCAGGGTTACGTATACAAATGTTCATTATGTAGGTACCCTTGTTGATGGGGTGTTCCCCCCTCTCCCCCGGCAGTTTCCCACTATTGCCAATACCTTTCTTATAGTATTATGACAGTTGTTCAAGGTCCACTTGTGAGTGAGAACATGTGATACTCTGTTCTTACATGGACAGTTTTCTAGGGGATTTCTCTTGGGAAAGTCTTCCACAGTTGAGAATATAGCTCTTACGTTCCTATCAACCCCAACCAAGAATGGTGTACTTTTATCTCTGTCCCTGTCCTGTTGGTTCTCTGTTGGATGCAGGCAAAGATGCTCTGCAACAGGTTGGGTCAGTTTTCTCAAACCGCGCCAACCGGCAGGAGACATCTGAGTTTGCAATCCCCATCACCAAACAGACACATCAACCAGGCTGCATAGTCAGAGAAGAGACAACAGAAGCAAAGATCATTGATGCAGCCAAGAGCTAAGGAAAGTGGCAACCTCTAGAAGCTGGAAAAGGGAGGAATAGATTCTTCCCTAGGACCATCAGGACAAAGGCAGCTCTGTCATTATTAATAAACACCATAAATTTAAGATTAAAGAATTTAATATTTGGTTTAAGTCACTAAATTTGTGGTAATGTTTGAGAGCAGCAACAGGCAATGAATAGATTTACAGTATTAGGTACAGATTGTGGTATTATGTAATGTGCTTGTAGACAGAATGTTTTGAAAAATTGTGTAGCTAACAAAAGAAGTTGGCAAAGTCATTGAAGGACTACAGTTTATTCATATGTCTACAAGGTGTCCGGGAGTCCAGGTTTTATGCTCAATTGCAGTTTTTTCTTCCTTACAAGTCTTTTCGAGTGAAACTGTGGGATACTTACAAAAGTTGCTGTGCCTCTTCTGAGGCTCGAACTCAGGACCTATCAGATTATGAGACTGACGCGCTGCCTGCTGCGCTAAGAAGGCACCACTTTCTAACTCTCCCGCAAAAATAATTCTCTTTCAAGTTCATGTGACCTTTCTGACAAGTTAAATTTTCAAAATACGGTCCAAAATAAGAATGTATGCTATGTCCTATGTTTATTGCTGCTCTGAGTATGTCATATGATTTATAAAAATCATTTCTGAATTTTTAAAATTTTTATTTCAATGGCTTTAGGAAGTACAAGTGATTTTTGGTTACACGGATGCATTGTACAGTGGCGAAGAAATCTGGGCTTTAAGTGTACCCTGCACCACCACCTGTGCACATTGTGTCCGATAGGTGTGAACATCACTTCAGAATTTCACCCTTGATTATATCTACAACACAGTGACTTTTCCCATTATGTCTTAAACACCACTTATTAGGGGAGACATTCATCTTCATTACATCGCACACTGTCTCACATCACATGTGCAAAGATGTGAGGAGAAGGTGACATACAGACACATGGGTCTGAGCTGGGTCCACAGGATGAAGATTCCCAGCCTGCACAGATAGGCACAGAAAACGATAGATGAGATTTCATGAGAGGTAAGTCCCAGTCTCCTTATCTGGATCTGAAACTACACTTTCTTGCCTGCCAAAGCTCCCCTTAAAATTGATGTCCCTAGTAATGACACCAGTTCTAGAGCTTCAGAATAGTGTAAATAGAGGTGAGGCAAGTTGGGAAGAGAGGAGGTGAGATGATTGAGAATGAAGAAATAATATACAGTTTAGCAAAGTGGAAATGTCCTACATTTGAAGTTGTAAGATTGAGATGTAAATTTTCCATGTGCTATCTAATAATTTTTGAAAAATCATAGGTTTTCTTGTAAATATGTTATTGATTTTTAAAAGCTCTATTATCTGTAACATGGGATAATATCTCACAGTATCATTTAAAAGACTAAGCACTTGATAAACATTCAGAGAATACTAATAAATGAATCAAATAATGATAGTAAACTTTACTGAGTGCTTATTACGCGAGGTACTCTCTAAAGCAATTTGCATGTATGCTAAAAATAAAATTCTGCTATTTTATTTTTAGGCAGGTTTTATCGTCTCCGTTTTACATATGAGGAAAGGGAGACCCAGTGAGCTTAAGTGACTTGCTGTAGCTATTAAGTGGAGCGACGGACGTTTGAAAAATAGAGCTGGGACTCGCTTTTAAAAAGGCCTTATCTAATAGGACAGGTGGAACTGAGAGAAAGAGCGGCGTGGAAGGGACGGGGAGAAAAGTTGGGGGACCCGCCCAGGCCACATTCGTAAGATTAGAGAGGGCACGACACATCCTCTTAGTGCCGGGAAGGAACGGTATGCCCGGCACCAAATGCTAAGGCTGGAACAGGAGCTGCTCTGTGCTCTGGTTTTAGACATTAAAAGTAACTTCCTGCAACTGACAGATTGGGGAATCTTGATCTCAGCGTCCTGAGTCCGAGTGCTGCAACGGCTGTGGTGATTTCTAATCATTTCCTCAAGGATTGATCCTCTTCGAGTTTGATAGACGATGGCTATTGGTTTCTTCTCCCTTTACTCTCGGGTAACTGAAACAGCGCAGGAGGAGATTCTCTCAGTTACAAGATAAGAAGCCCAAATTAGGGCCTGTTTACAAATTGGTATCGCTGGTCAGGACAGCTACAGAAACAAACGCAGAACATTCTTGTGTCTTTTTTTTTTTTTTTTAGTTGGAGTCTCCTCCGTCGCCCAGGCTGGAGTGCAGTGGCACTCTCACGGTCACCGCAGCCTCGATCTATAGGGCTCAGGTGATCCTTCGTCCTCAGTCTTCCAAGTAGCTGGAATCACAGGCATGTGCCACCACGCCCATCTGATTTTTGTTTATTGTAGAGACGAGGTCTCACCATGTTGCTCAGGCAATCCTCTCGCCTCCGCCTTCCAAAGTGCTGGGATTACAGGCGTGAGCCACAGTGCCCCGCTTCATTCTTGTGTCTTTTAAACCAGCAGCTCCCAACCTTTTTGGCATCAGGGACCAGTTTTGTAGAGGATGAGTTTTCCACAGACGGTGGTAAGTGCTGGTGTGGATGCCTTCGAAATGATTCCAGTGCATTACATTTATTGTGCACTTAAATTCTATTTTTATTACACTGTAATATATAATGAAATATATAGCATCACCACCTCAGCTCCATCAGATCGTCAGTCATTAGATTCTCAAAAGGAACGTGCAACCCAGATCTCTCTCACGTGCAGTTCACAATAGGGTTAGTGTGATAGTCTAATGCCACCGCTGATCTGACAGAGGCGGAGCTCAGGCGATAACGCGAGTGATGGGGAGCGGCTGTAAACAAAGATGAGACTTCGCTTACTCTCCTGCCTCTCATTTCCTGCTGTGTAACCCAATTACTAACAGGCCCCTGACTTTGGTGGCCCGGGAATTGGGGACCCCTGCTTTAAACTATTGAGATCAAGTTCTAGAGTACTCTTATCGTGGTAGCGTGGCCCAACGGTCTAAGGCGCTGGATTAAGGCTCCAGTCTCTTTGGGGACGTGGGTTCAGATCCCACTGCTGCCATACTTAAAGCAAAATAACTCGGGAAATCACAGTCTTATCCAGGCTGGAAAGAAGAACTTGCCCACGGAGGGCATAAACCAATTGATAGTCCTTTAAAAAATCAAACAAAAATCAGGCTGGCTAGTTATTATTTCATATTTTTAAAATGCTTAAATAGAAATAAGCACAATTTACTTGGTTCAAAATTACAAGAATATGATTACACACACAATGAAAGTCTATCCCCACCCTATCCTGTTCCACAGGACACCTGACTCTGGCCCTTCTGGCAATGATATTAGAGTCTGGAGTTACAGTTAGAGTATATTTTTTACATATGCAAGACAATATGCAAGACAATATGATTGTTTTGCATATGCAAGACAATATGATTGTTTTCATTATATATACATATATACTTTCCAAACCCAGCATGCTGCACCTTGTCCTTTTCACTTCATGTATGTTGCAGTGATTTATATATCAATACAGAAAGAGCTTCTTCTCCTTCTGTTTTGCCCAATACATCTATTTTTATTGATTTAAGTAGCCACATTTATCATATTTTCATATTTATATGTTTATTTCACCCTATATTTGGAGTTTTCATTTTGCTATATCAATTACAAATGCAGTTTACCCATTTGCTTTCCAATTTCTGGGTTCTCCATTGAAACAAATACTATTTGGGTGGCCTAGCAATGGTTTGTTCATGCTATGATGATATGTGAACGTGTCTTTTACCCAAGGACTGTATTGTTATAAAATTCAAGTGTGAGAATCCAGTGTGTGTGCTGTGAGTCTACAATTCTATTTATAAAGCATACACTTCTATTTATAAAACATATTACCAATTCCTATTAGTTTTGATGACATATAAATATTTGTTATTTTTAAATTAAAAAGCACTACTTGATTGTAACCATTTTAAGCTTTAAATTAGTTGCACTGACTGTTGACAGAAAATTTTATTGTCTCTGCTTTCAAAGGAACTTATTTACATAGGTCACTGTTGGCCCCACCTCTGGCAACATATTAAAATGAAAGTGAAGTTCTTTATTTTTGTCAATTCGTCAAATAAATCTAGTCCTTTACTAAAATTGTGTCTGTGGAAAATCCAGAATAATCTATAGACAAACTACTAGAATTAATGATTAATTTAATACAGAATAAATATTAAAATGAATTGCATTTTTATATATCAGTTGAAAACAAGTAGAAACAAACATTTTAAAGTACAGCTTATAATAATATTAAAATCAGATTTCTAGGAATAAATGTAATAATCAATGGCATGTTATGCCATGCTTATGGATAAAAAGTTTCAATATTATAAAGATATCAATTTTCCATGAAATTTACCTGTAGATTCAGAGGAATCCCAATGTAAATCTTAGAAGAATGTTCCTTATTGCTTTTGTGGAAAAGAAATGAAGGTGACTTCGGATTTTCACCCTTGAGCTAATTATATATCTTTGTAGAAATGTCAGAATTAATTGCTCAAATAATTCATTTTGGAAACAACATTGAGATTTCAGAGAACTCTCAGAAGTTTCCTTTAAACAGCCCTTAGTGTATTCCCTAACCTTTCCTAACCCAGAGACACATTCAAACAAATCTCCTGATCTTGCCAGGTGCAGCCCCGGGAAGTAAGAAAACAACTCACCTGGTTCTGAGAGTGAGATGATACAAAGTCTAAAGAAAAATAAGCCCAGATAGTAATCACTGGAGTGATGCTCATATCAGGAAAGGGTTGCCACTCCTGACTTCTCCACAACAGATTATTGCTTGTTGAGTGCAAGTGACTGTAAGAACACCATGTTCCCTAATCCGTGGTTTGAGTTTCTTCATGGAGTTCCACTGTTAGAGATCTCCATTTAGGACATTTGAATGAAGAATCTAAGTTTAATGAGACAAGATGTAGTAACAATAAAGTTTGCTTTTAGATTTTATCCCATTTGGGAAAAATGAGTAGCCTGGACTTTTACTAGTGGCTAATCTTGGATCAATTGAAGCATTATTGGTTTTGACATTCAAGTTGGTCAAAAATTTTTCTGATTGCATTAGTTATTCAGTGCATCTAAAAGCAAAACATCTTCTTGGAATTTATTTTCTTATGGTAAACTATTTTGGAACACAGGTTGTGCCAACAATATTGTGTTTAATAACAAGGAGAGATGATGTATCAACATCTATAGCCTGTAGGCTCTATGGCTTAGTTGATTAAAGTGCCTGTCTTGTAAACAGGAGGTCCTGGGCTCAAATCCCTAGTAGTACCTAGCATTTTTCCTCTCCCTCAAAAGCTAGTTCTTTGGGAACCTTTACCATATCTAAATTCACTATTTAGTGTACTGTACATTCTGATCAAGTCAATGATAAGCTATGTGAATCCAAAATTCTCATGCTCAGAGAAAAAAGGTAAAAGCTTTTGTGTGATATTTTGAGTTAAATAATCACAGCAGATCTTTTTCTCCAGCAGATATTAATTGTCTTATGTGCTATGTATGGATTTAAAACCTAAAGATGTAAGTTATATCATCTCTAGAATCCAATAATGTTCAACTCTGTAATTGATTTCAGAAAAGTTCATATAAGTTAATAACCAATCCACCATAAAATAGAGGGAAAATTAGGATATTTGCAGGATCCTAGTTGCCTTTTGAGGATGACAGGAGGAAAATAATTAGAAATTCCTGTTATTCCTGTTAGAAAATAAACTAGGAATACTTTACAGTGATGGGTCAGTTAGAAGTTATTTTTGTCAGAGGTTGGTGCATCTCCAGGCTCAAACATAGGTGCTGAAGGAAAGAGCAAATTCAGCAACATTTTTAAATATCCAAAGCTAATAAATGCCAACCTTAGTTGATTTTTCTATTTGCATATGTCTGTGTTTGCATCTATTTTTTTGACCATTAATTTAACACAGATTTATTGACCAACTTCTATGTCCAAAGTATTGCTCCAAGTGCCAGGGTAGAGTAGTTTAATAAAAGCCAACAGCTCACCTCCCCACCACACCCTTCACCCGGAAAAATCATCACCCTCATGGGGCTTTTTTTTTTTATCTGAGAAGATAAAAAAACAAAAATATTAAGTAAATCGCATGTCAGATTGTGATGAACTCTACAGAGAAAATAAAACAAAGAAGGAAGATGAAGAGTATGTATATGAGAAGTAGTAACCAAAGAGATTTTCCTTGCCCTTCTAACAAACTAGCAGATCTATTTTTTTGTTTTCTTTTATTTTTTATGAGAAGTGAGCACAGGATGCTGCTCTAGCAACCAGAGGCAGCATTCTTAAATAGTCAATTTACCCTCAACCTTACCTTTGCTGCACCCCATAAGATGTTTCATTAGTTACTGTCCCTGTGACAGAGATCCATTTGAAGTCATATAAGAATGCCTGGGTACATCTCTCAGCTGTCTCCTTTAATAACTATGTAATTTAGGCACACTATGTAACTTTGCTGGGTCTCATAACGTGATAGTAGAATTGCTATAATAATTTTTTAAAGAATAAATACAAATAAATTGCCTCTTTTTTGTTAAATAAAATGCTGTTAATAAAGGTCAGCATTATTATTATTTGAACCTACTCTTTGGGTCCAGTATTTAGTTCTCTAAACATCACTTTAAGCTCATTGCATTTTATAATGACAACTCCAAAGCTTAAGCATTTAGCGACTTCTACTAGCAAGTAAATAAAATCTATCATTTTCCAAATTGATATATGTACAGAAATGGTAAATAGTAATTAGGGAAATAGATTGACAAATAAAATATTAAGGGGAGTGCATGAAAATCTTAGACTCGTTTATACTATTTGAGCTAGCAAATGTTTATAGAAATTTATAAAATAATAAAAGGCAAGGTCATAATTATTAAATTACATCATAATTCTACTCTTTGTTGTTTGTCATATCAACACTCATAATATTAAGAATATAAACTTTTAAGTACAATATTCAATCTTTGATAATATTATTCCACTTAGATCATTTCTTTCCGTTTAGAGATTTCATTTATCTTGTTTCACAATAAAGCTTGAGTTCTTCAAGAAAATGTTCTACTTTGGAATTATTAATGTGAATTAAACAGATTTTATAAAAATGACTTAAAATGTCAACTTATTGTCCTTTTGAATATGTAGGTGCTAATTTTAAATGAAAAGCTAATTGAAATGATTATTACAAAAAATTAGTTCTTTTCATTCATGCTGAAGTTGATGGATTTTTTTTTAGTTTGCCCAAGCTACGAATACAAGATACTTCTAGAAAACACATTGCTTAAAAGTTCTTTGCTTATGCTGAAAAACAATGAAGAAAAGGTCAGACAACTATTCTTTACGATGAAACATTGTGTATTCAGAAAACAATCATAGCACAACATAACGCAACAGATTCTGGCTGAGTATAATCATAGTGGCCACTTACAGGTATTTGTTTAATGAGAGTAGAATTGCTTCTTTTTGTTGATGGTATCTTTTGCTATTCAGAAGCTCTTTAATTAGATCCCAATTTTGGTTTTGTTGCACTTGCTTTTGAGAACTTGGTCATGAATTCATTGCCTAGGCCCATGTCTGCAAGAGTGTTTCCTAAGCTTTCTTCTAGGATTTTTATAACTTGAAGTCTTACATTTAAGTCATTAACCCATTTTGAGTTAATTTTTGTATATGGTGAGAGAAAAGAGTCCAGCTTCATTCTTCTGCATATGGTTAGCCAGTTTTCCCAGCACCATTTGTTAAATAGGTGTCCTTTCTCCAATGTTTGCTTTTGTCTTTTTGTCAGCTTTATCAAAGATGAGTTGGTTGTAGGTCAATGGTTTTATTTCTGTGTTCCCTATTCTATTCCATTGGTCTATGTGTTTTGCCAGTTTGTTTGTTTGTTTGTTTGTTTGTTTGTTTTTACCAATACCATGCTGTTTCGGTTAATGTAGCCTTGTAGTAAAAATTGAATTCTGGCTGGGCTCGGTGGCTCAGCCTGTAATCCCACGCTTTGGGAGGCCTAGGTGAGTGGATTGCCTGAGCCCGCGGGTTCGAGACCCGCCTCAGCAACTTGGTGAGACCTCAGACCTCATCTCTACAATAAATTTAAAAAATTAGCCGGATGTGGTAGCACGCACCTGTAGTTCCAGCTACTTGGAAGGCTGAGGCAGAAGGATCGCCGGAGCCCAGCAGGTCGAGGCTGCGGTGGCCAGGAGCGGCCACTGCACTCCAGTCTGGGTGACAGAGTGAGACTCCAACTCAACAACAACAACAAAAATTGAAGTCTGGCAGGCAATGTGATACCTCCAGCTTGATTCTTTTTGCTTAGAATTGCTTTGGCTATTTGACTACATTATAGACATTTTAATTTCCTGATTCTTCTTGTTCATGAGCATGGGATTTTTTTCATTTGTTATCTTTGATTTCAGCAGTGTTTTGTAGTTCTCATTGCTGAGATCATTTACCTCTCAAGTTATATCTCCTAGGTGTTTTTGTTTGTTTTTTTGTTTTTGGTGGCTATTGTGAATGGTATTGTGTTCTTGATTTGGTTCTCAGCTTGAACACTGTTGGGATATAAAAATGTAACTGATTTTTTGAGTGTTAATTTTGTATTCCGAGACTTTTACTGAAGTCATTTATCAGTGTAAGGAGTTTTTGGTAGTATCTTTAGGGTTTCCTGTATATAGAATCATATAATCTGTGAAGAAAGAAAGATAACTTAACCTCTTCTTTTATTATCTGAATCTCTTTTATTTATCTTGCCTGATTGTTCTGGCTAGTACTACGTTAAATAGGAGTGGTGATAATATTACTTTAAAAATGTTAAATATACTAGAAGACAAATAGGGAATTTGTTTATAATCAAGGTATTATAAATCTTTCTGTGACACAAAACCTAGAGACACTAAAAGGAAATACAAATTCAAATAAATTTTGAATTTTACATTAAACCAAAACAAGAAAGGAAAACTTTTGCAACGCAAATTATATCATAAGCAAAGGCAAACAAACACTAGGGAAAAATGCAAATATGATAAACTTCCTATCTTTAACGTATTAAGGTGCTATAAACATTGAAAAGAGTTTCAATAACCCAAAAGGAAAATGGTTATATATATATAAACGGACAGTTCCCAGAAAAAAATTAACAGGCTCTTAAACATAAGAAAAAATAATCTTATACATAATAGCATAATTGCAAGTTAAGATGATACTGATACACAGTTTCTTGACTATCACATGGACAAAAATTTAATATTTTGACAACATACTCGATTATTAGACTTTGGTGAAATATACATAGGTGGCAGAAATACAAGATCTATCACTTTTACAGAAGAGAATTTGATAGTAGCTAGCAAGACTTTATATGCATCTATTCTTCCACCTAGTAAAAGCATTGTTAGGAATTTGTTACAAACACACATGGGTAAAACTACAAAATTACATATGCATATAATTCATTGTTTTAATTTACAATGGAAGACTAAAAATAACAAAAGTGTCCATTAATCCAAGACTAACTGAATGATCTATGGTATATATACACAGTTGTAAAAGGAACATAGATCTATAAATATTTATATGAAGAGAGCATATAACATTAAGATTTTGAAAACAAGAAATATGCAGATCAATTTATATAGTATGCTACCTTTCTGTAAGAAATAAGGGAGAGGAACAGTAAATAAATATAATATCTTATATTTGTGGAAGGATAACACAATCTAATTAAATCTAAAGAAACAATAGAGAGAGAATGCTAAATTATCAAACAGGTCAGTTTCAGATGGCATGATAAGGAAAGTCCCCTTCGCTTGTCACTCTAAAAATGACATCAGGGAAGCCAGAGACCCGTCTGGCTCTGCCCTCCTGGCTCTCGGCTCCCACTCCGCCACGACTCCCAAAGGTGGCTCCAAGTCGTTGTCTGAGGAGGACCTGCTCCTGCAGGATTTCAGCCTCAATCTCCGCCAAGTTATCCATGCTCTTCTTTGGGAACGCCTTCCTCATGCCGGTCATCCCCATCTGATTATATTGGCGTATATGGCATATGGATCTTATTCAGTCTGCTGTTCTCTGCAGTGTGATGACCCTAGTAAGCACATATTTGGTAGTCTTTGCATACAAGAATGTAAAATTTGTTCTCAAGCACAAAGTAGCACAGAAGAGGAAGAGAGGATGCTGTTTCCAAAGAAGTGACTCGAAAACTTTCTGAAGTTGATAATAGAAATATGTTTCAGAAGGAGAAAGATAAAAGAATCTTGTGGAAGAAGAAAGAAAGAAGTTGCTGATTATGAAGCTATGACATTTTCCATCTTCTATAACTTTCTCCCTGGTCTTGGTCTTTGTGGTTTCCTTCTTTATATTGAAGAAATTCAATCCCACAGTGAACTACATTTTGTCCATACGTGCTTCATCAGGACTCATCATCCTCCTGTCTACCGGCTCCAAGTAGACAGACCATTAGACTATGGCAGCTCCACCCTGGCTTACATCAATGGGTGGCCTATGGTGTATAGGCAGGCAGCAGGTTGGTCAGGGTGGGAGACATACAAGATGTTTTTATAGTCTGGAGTTTGAGGATTTAAAAACATCAGCAGAATGTAATTCAGCATTTGTTGAAATTAAATGACAGATAGTTGAACTTAAATGAATTGAAAGGGGAAAAAAGACATCAGAGAGCAATTTCTTCAAATATGATGAATTTATTCTGGAGTGAGCAAGAAGGATTATACTCTGGGATGCACAGCTATGGCAAGCCACAGGTGCGCTAAGAGCCCAGGTGCACAACTCTAACCTTTACAAGAAAAGTAAGTTTGTAATGACTAATCTACTTTTTCCCTATATCCGCTTTTTTCAGCTCTTTTCTTCTACAAAGCTAGCCTCCTCTGCTCAGCTCATCAGAACACTTATTCTATCTTATAGAATAAGGTGTTGCCTGATTCTAGAATTGCAAATGAAGCCAATTAAGATCTTTAAACTAAATTTGTTGTAATTTTGTCTTTTTGATAATATTCATAACTGTTTGCCTGAGACCTGAATGTCAGTTTGATTTTATAATCCTTGTCTAACACGTTTTTCCTTGAGTTTGTTAAATATGTTCCACTGTCTTCCAACTTAAAGTATTGCTGTCAAAAACTAAGGGCAGTCTCATTTTCTTTCTAGCTTGAACTTTTCCCTAGATTTCCACTGAACTTTTTTTTTCCCTTTAAAGACTAATGGTTTTAGTAGATGATGTCTTAGTGGTAATTTTAATTTTATTTTTCTAATTGTCTAGTTTGATGTGTAAGTCTACTTTTATTTTAGGAAACTATTTTTTAAAATTATGGTTTTGATATCTCTTCGTTTGCTCCATTGTTTTATTTTTCTGCCAAACTAATAGAGTGATTTCTATATATTGTGATCTATGTATATTGCATATCTTTACCTCAGATATTTTTCTTGAATAAGTACTCTCTCTGTCTTTCTCCCTCTCTCCATTTTTGTTGAATTTTATTTATTTATTCCATGCTAACATTTGTTTCTCCAATGACTTTATCTGTAGTAGCTAATTATTAGAGTGTTTCCTCTGTCTTAGTCTTTATATCTGAAATACCTTTTTCTTTTACTTTTAATTCTCTCTTTCACTCTGTCAGTTTTATTTTTAAATCTTCATTTTGTCCACATATCTCATTTTTGTATTTAAAAAAATTTTTATTTTTAATAGTTTTTCATAGCTTATATTGTTTTTGAACTTTCTTTAGCTCTTTTTGATATGTTAGGTGACAATTTATATCTCTTTTGTGGGCATATATTTCTAGAATTATTTCATTGTCTGGAAGAATGATTTTATGTTCATACTTTTCTTTTTTCCCCATAACTTTATATAAGAACCATCATAATTTTTCTCTTTCTTTCTTTCTTTCTTTCTTTCTTTCTTTCTTTCTTTCTTTCTTTCATTCTTTCTTGCTTTCTTTCTTGCTTTTTTTCTTTCTCTCTCTCTCTCTCTCTCTCTCATCAGAATTTCACTCTGTCACCTGGAGTGCAGTGGCACGCTCACCACCACCACCACAACCTTGGCCTGCTGGACTCAAGCGATCCTTCTGCCTCAGCCTTCCTAGTAGCTGGAACTACAGGTGTGCGCCACCATGCCCAGCTAATTTTTTTATTTATTGAAGAGATGCGATCTCATCATGTTGCCCAGGTTGGTCTCAAACTTTTAGGCTCAGGCAATCCTCTCGCCTCCAACTCCCAAAGTGCTGAGATTATAAGAGTGAGCCACTGTGCCCAGCTGACAATTTTTTTTATTACTCATTTTTGATTGGCATGGTTTTCCTTTAATTTTATTGGATGGCTCCTATGTATGAGCAAGGGAGTGAGCTAAGACAGTTTTCTTAGTTTTATTTCTCCAGAAATAATCCTTCTGTTGTTATATGAGTGTTTATTGTTCTGATATTTGCTTGCTATCTTCTCCAACTCCTCACATTTATCTGAATCATAAATTTACCAGTGGTGTACCTGTCCTCATCAACTTAGATTATATTCTTAGTATTTTTTACTCGTTGTGGATTTTTGTCATAGAAAGTTGGTTCATTTCAAGAGTTCATAGAGCTCAGACTATCTTCCTAGTGTATCAGACCATTATGTGGTCTTTTTGCATTTACTTGTGAATTGGAGCCTGGAGAGCCCTTTCCTTTTAGCTGCTGTCTTTAGATAAATTTGTTGAACTTCTACCCCTAGGTGGAGTCTCCCCTTTAGCAGGTGAATTTTGTTACTAATTTCTGGATTTCCAGCTCTTAGGACCATCAGAAGTCCATTTTCTTTCTCTTAATTTCCTCTCTTATAATTGTTATACTATGCAGGCTTTGTTGTTTGTAGTGTATAGTTCCCACTCATATTTAAGAGTTTGTGGGAATATTTCATCACCTCATTTCATTGAGGATATTGCTGATGAGTCTTTGTTTTTCTATCTGAATTGTTCTGTCTTTGTAATGGAGTGAGTCCGAAAGATTCAACAAGTATATTATGGCAGTTACCATCTTGCTGAAAATCTCCTATTATTTTATATTTAACTAAAGTATTATTTTTTCTTAATTGACATGTCAAAGCATATGTTTTTAAAAGGCAGAATCATTTTCTATTGTCTTTTTTTGAGTTGGAGTCTCACTCTGTCACCCAGGCTGAAGTGCAGTGGCACATGTATGGCCACTGCAGCCTCAACTTGCTGGACTCAGGTGATCGTTCCACCTCAGCCTTCCAAGTAGGTGGAACCACAGGCATGGGCCACCATGCCCAGCTGATTTTTTAATTTATTATAGAGACAAACTCTTGTCATGTTGCTCAGGCTGGTCTCGAAACCCTGAGCTCACGCAATTCTCTTGCCTCTGCCTCCCAAAGTGCTGGGATTATAGGCATGAGCCTGGCCTCTACTGTCTTAAGGAGGACAATCATGTCACTTTTTCCAAGTATCACAGAAGAAATCTGCTTGTCTTCCAGAGGTGGTTTCTATGGTCTTTCCTCCTCAAATCTCCTGCTCTGAGCTCCTCTCCTGCTTGATTCAACCAGATCTCTGAAACCAGCTCGCAAGCTCATTGCAGTTACTTAAACCAGACATAGCATCCCACCTTCAGGCCTCCACATGTGCTATTTTCTCTGCTGGTAACACACTTCATTCTCCTGCTATGTAATTACTTCCCTCATATTCTTTAGTATTAGATAAATGATATCAGGAAAACTTCTCTCAGCAAAAATATAAATTTCCTAAGCATAGGAACTTAGTCTGTCTTGTTTATTGTTTTCCCAGACATAGAAAAACCTGGCACATTATAAGCCTTTTTTGAAATACTAATGCTTCCATAACTCCCTGTATTTCAACTATCATAGAATTTGTTACTTTTAATTTTAGTATTTATTTAGTGCCTACATTTCCTTGTAGACTTCCATGAGTGCAGTGATTATGGCTATCCTATTCACCATTGTATCCTCAGCACCTATCACCGTAGGTGTTAATGAATGGATAAACACCAAAAAAACTATGTGTGCTCAAGCTGCCTGTTTAGCGTACTATCATTCCCCTTTATATATTATTATACCATACCTCTTTACAATACTGAAATGCAATTATTTGTTTACATATCTGTCTTCCTGAGATGGTGGGCTTCTAATCCTTCACATCTACTACACAGTTTGATTTTCTAACTTGTTACTAAATAAGGAAATAAATACATCTTTTAAAATAAACAAAACCTTATGGTTATATTAAGAATATTGGCCGGGCTTGGTGGCTCAGCCTGTAATCCCAGCACTTTGGGAGCCCGAGATGAGTGGATTGCCTAAGCCCGTGGGTTTGAGACCAGCCCCGGCAATTTGTCGAGACCTCATCTCTACAATAAATAAAAAATCAGCTGGGCATGGTAGCATGCATCTGTAGTTCCAGCTACTCGGAAGGCTGAGGAGGAAGGATCTCCTGAGCCCAGCAGGTCGACACTGGGATGGCCGTGAGCGTGCCACTGCACTCTCGCCTGGGCAAAAGAGTGAGACTTCAACTCAAAAAAAAAAAAGAATATCAAGTTGATTCCCTCTGAGATGCTTCACATAGGTGACATAGGTGGAAAAAGGAAAGCTATTTTGACAGATGTATATACACTAAAGATATTAGAGAGATAATTTAATAGTTTAGTCCTATAGTGGATGGGTGCAATTTCTTTTCTTGCAAATATGAAATAATGGACTTTAATCTTTGAACTTGGTTTTTATCTTTAAAGCTGAAAAATGAGGTTTTATTTTTTCCAATTTATACTTTTGAATTATTTCTTACAAATTGCAAAAAGATTTTCATGCAACAGACAATACAATGACATATACAATACATAGTAAGTAGTTGTAGCTCTGTCTCTCATTCTTCCGGCCTCCTGGTAGTATGGTGCGTTCTGGCCTTCTTGTGTTTGGGAGAACCCATGTGACTAGTTCTGGCAATAAGTTATGAATGAAAGAATGCTTACCACTTTTATTCTGCAGATATTTAATTGCTAGTATGAAACACTCTAGTGTTCTCTTTTGTTTTGCAATGGGGATCAGCAAAGTTTCCAATAAAACTGCTCCATTACAGTGATCTCAGAATGAGAATGCTGAAGAACAAGGACACCAGCCAGCACTCAGCAAACATGTAGCATGAGCAAAAAAGAAATCTTTGTGATTTTTAAGTCACAGAGACGTTGAGTTAATTTATTATCTCAGCACAACCTAATCTTTCCTAATTGATACAAAAATTGGAACCATTAGAAACATGAAAACAAATAACAGTTGCATAATAAGTAGGTAGACCACTGTAACATCAAATATAGGTAGAAGAGAATATATGTATTTGAGCACATTTAATTTTTGACCTTCTTAGATGCCAAGGCAAAAGGTTAACTTGCTAAGTCATTTAACTTTCAATATATAATATTGAAAAGCATACTGGTTGATTTCTATCAAAAACTTTTCCCACCTCTACTCAAAATTTAGTATTTACATTGCAGTAGAAAACACTCTGAAGGAACGAATATTCCATAAGAATTTCAAAAAACAAATATCTACCTTTAGTCATAGAACAGACTATCAAGCATGGAAAAAAACAGTACATATTTGCGATTTCTACTTATCAAGTGCATGGGCTCTGAGACCACTTTTGTTTTATCTCTACTAGATGTAGATGTAACAACTTTCTGGCTGTGTGACCTAGTAAATAGACACGAGATATTTTGTAGGTTAACTTTAAGAATAGAAAAAAAATCATCAAATATGTAGCACATAATGAATACTAAGTAAATAGTAGTTCATAATACTATTATACTTTATCTGCATAAATATAAATAAAATACATGCATGGTACTTTGTAAAAGGTAATTGCAGCCATTGACTTATAAGGTTTATTCAAATTCTTAGCATGACTTTCCAGCTTTTAGTTACTCATTCTATACCTTATCACCCGTCACTTTTCTTCAGAAACCCTCCAGTATCAGACAGATGAGTATCTTTGGTCTTTCCAGAACTTTCTTTATGGCATCTTTACCAAAGCCTTTCCTTGTTTCCTTTTTTGGGAAGAAGGGACAACAAAAATGTTTTAATCCTTTAAGGCTTTTTTTTGAATTTTGCTATAGTGTATTACTGATTCTACGAAAGCCAGCATTGTGTTATCTGTTTTACATATGATTTCCCAAATACTATTAAATTGTAAAAATAATAATTTATATTTTGTTATATGCCTTTAGTCTTCAAAAATGTTTTTAGTCTCCAAGGAAATAAATAAATTGGTCCCATTGGGAACTGAACTTTAGTTCTGCAATTTAACAAACAGAATAATTCTCTAATGCAGTATTCCCCAGCTTAAGTGTGAATTTTAATCACCTAGGGATCTAGGTAAAATAAAGTTTCTTGAGACATTTCCCCAGAGGTTTTAATTCTTGTTTGGTTAAGGGCCCAGGCATGTGCATTTTTAACATGCACGTCAAGTGTTTGAAAGCAAGTGAATATCATTTGCAAAACTCTAGCTTAAAATATAATATTACACACAGAGCTGAACTGAAAGTAAGGTCCACCTATGCCATCAACACTTTTATACCTATTCATTTACCCTCTTATCACCAAAGGAAATGGAGGAGCTAGCATTATTGGAAGTCTACTATATCCCAAGTATTTCCAGATACAATCTCACTTAATTAACCCAACAATTCTGTCAAATTTATATTATCATCCACTCTTTGAAAATGAGAAAACAAACAAAGAAAAGAAAATGAGAAAAAAGAAAAGAAAATGAGAAAACAAGTTCAATGATGTTTACTGTAATATAGTAAGGACCAAGTTCAACTTCAAACCCAGGTCTGTATGACTCTGGAACTCATGCTTGTCTCATGACACCTGACTTGCATTTGATTAGAGTCAAGGATGAATTTTTGGTCACAGAGCTAAACAAAATTAAGTGACAGATTGGTCTCAAATTTTAGCCCTGTGGGGTTAGGAAGTCTGTGCTAACTTTCTCTTTTGGGCTAGGAGAAGATACCATCCCAGTAAATAGTAGTGTAACTCATTTTAGTCTTGGAAATGTAAAATATGAAATAAAACCTCAAATATCTATGTAAGAGGTTCTCCATGAAGAATAAACAAGCTATATGAACAAACTGACTTAATCTTCTCTATCTCTTAGATTATGTCTCTATGCTTCTGCTTTGAATCTGCTCTCTCCGGCCTCTGATATTTTAGATTTAAAGGTAGAAAGAAGGGAGAGTATATGACAAAGCTCTGAACAACAACTTAGCCATGACAGCTTCTAATAACTTCTGAAGGCCAGCCTGGAAGGAAGCTTTGTGAATGCGAAGAAGAGTTAAAAGTATTGTCAGATAGTTAAACAAAGATTTGCCCTTTAAGTCATTTTTTAAATTGCTTCTTCTGTTCTACCTTGTCTTGAGGAGTATTATACTCTGAGATACTCCTTCATGTGATGCAGATGAATTGAAGTTGTGACAGCCTGTGTAAGAAATAACAGGAGGATCTTCATTAGATTAGCACTGTGTTTAAGACAGTTGAAAAAGACATGAATCTCATTCTAAAGAAGTTTTAAAAAAAATTTTTATTATAAAGATGTGGGATACATTTCAGGGTTAGGTATATAAACATTGATCATGCAGGTACCCTTGTTGACGAGGTATGCCCCTCCTTCCCCTAGCAGTTTCTCTCAACTGCCAATCCCACCCACCCCCACACCCCGACTGTTTCCCACTACTGCCAATCGCTTTCTTATAGCATTAAAGAAGTTTTAATATGATTAAAGAGAAACAAAAACAAATAAGCACATATCTCAAACACTATAAACATTAAGAAAACCAATGTTTAAGCATGATATTTTCGAAACATTCACTTAGTGTTTAAATTCTGAAAATGTGTGAACCTTGTAAACTTTGGACAAATTACTTACTTCTTTAAACTTCAGATACCTAAACCATAAAATGAGGACAACAATAATGCCTCCCTCAAGGAGTCGCTAGAAACATTACATGAGATAATTTATGTAACATGTCTACAATGTATTCAGCTATTATTATCATTATTATTAACACAATATTTGTTTGTTCTCTGAAAATTGGTGGGGTAAATCCTGCTCTCCCTTGCTATTAAGATGGGATTAATGAGTAGAAAAGCTGATGCAATCTATGATCATAAACAAAATGGTAAATAAAAGATTGATGCTGTTTCTCCAGGGAGACTCATTCACCAGTGAAAGTCTCTTAGGAATCTTTGGCACACTAGGTGGGATCTGGTTTATTTACCTTTGAATCAGACTTGGAACAAGGAAAGAATATTCTCTGCCTCCAGAATTACATTCACTCTATCTGCCATATAAAGACTTTTGAACCCTGTTCTGGTCATACCTGCTTCCCTCACTCAGGACTTTTGGAATCTGACCTTTCTGCAAGTTTTCTTCTAACTAGGCTTCTATCTGATAATGCCTCCTTATTACAGGTTCACATGAAAAGAGGTATGTTCTGGTAATGTCTCTTTCCACTCAAGACAATCCTAGATTGTCTTGGATTTTATTCTGTTTTATTTTTGTTTTGAGAAAGAAAATGAGAGTTCTGAGTTCTGCACAAGATCAACTAGGGTAAGATGCCCCAATGAATTACAAGAATTTTCATTAGTTCAAAACCAATGACTGCCATTTGTTCATCTGAATCTTAAAACTATGTCCAAACAATCGTGTTAGCTAAAAGAAAAAAAGAAAAAAAAAAAAGAAATGAGAGAACAAGTCAAGTCACTAAATAGTAATTCTCTAAAAGCCAACACTCTGAAGATCAATTTGAGGATCAAACAATATAAAAAATGACCAATATTTTTTAAAATTTTGCGGGAAAATATCTTGTGTTGCTTTTTCCTCTGCCATTTTACATGTGAATGCACTGTCTTCCTGTCATATATAGCTTATTGTCTTTTCTCTTTTGGAGATATATTCCCTTGCGACTGCTTCTGCCTTTATAGCTGTCCTTGTCCCTGTCTTTTATGGTTGAACAGCCGCAACAAACCACACTATCCCATGAATTAAGGTAGTTGTATAACATTTTGCAGATGAGTAGCTGGCCAAATTTATCTTGAAATGTCTAGAAGAGGCAGGAATCCATCCTCTGATGAATAAACCCACAAGCTAATTTTTACATGCCAAACCTAAAATTTACCTTTTTTTAGGAGTTTTTTTTTGGGCTAAAACATCTATTTCAATCAATCTTCATATGTATGTACCACTTTCTGTTAGTTGCATCTCTATCTTCCCAGCATCTCAGATTAAAACTTCAAAGTTTCTTTTAACTTCTTTGTCTTACATTTATGCCTTGCTCTAGATTTCCATTACCAAATTCTAGCTGGTGCTCTCCACCTCTCTCTAGCAGCCTTCCAGATGACCCCCAACTACCAGGCTCTTCTTCTTTAAACCCCATCACATTGCCATAACAAGTGCTCTAAAGTGTTGCTCTAATCACTTCACACCCCTCCTGAAAAATCTTTTTGGTCAGACTTTGTAACCTAGTATTCAAGAGTTTTCATATTCTGGACCCAAGTTATTTTTACAACCTGGATTTTCACTATACCACTTTATGCACATTATGCTGCAATAATTAATGATATGTGTTTTCATCCTTTCAAACAATGCATATTTCTGTAATGACCTTCACCATCATTTCTAATATTAAGATACTTTCTACTCCTCCTTACTTTTTAATTTTATTTATTTGTTTATTGTTTATTGAGTTGGAGTCTCACTCTGTCGCCCAGGCTCATGACCACCCCAGCGTCGACCTGCTGGGCTCCAGCGATCCTTCCGCCTCAGCTTTCCAGGTAGCCAGAACTACTGGCATGGGCTACCATGCCCAGCTAATTTTTTAGTTATTGTAGAGACGAGGTCTTACCATATTGCCCAGGCTGGTAAACCCATGGGCTCAGGCAATTCACTCACTTTGGCCTCCCAAAGTGCTGGGATGATAGGCTGAGCCACTGAGCTCAGCCTATTTTTAAAATTTTTAAAATTAAAGACATTTAATTAAAGGTTTAAAAAACTAAATAATACCATGAGCTTGTAATGGAAACAGCAGTTTTCTTCCTTGTCACTTCTCATTCTCAATTCCTGTTCTCTTGAGACAACAAATTCTTAAAATTGGAGTGTTTCCTAATAACAAGATTTACTGTATTTGAATTTCTCAGTTTTAAATATTATTTATTTATTATTCACTGTAAGAAAATGAGAATTCTTAGCTTTTTATAATAAAGAGTGTAAGATAGATGGCAAAAGAGGGGGCATATGCCTCACCCTCCAAATACTCATATATCACCCTTTGGGACTAGATCAGCATTGAAGGTTTACACTTTCATGACGCATAAACATTAGTTGCAGGGGAATCGTGCAATGATCTATATTTACCTAAATGTCTTCTCTCAGTCCTGTCATACTTGGTGTGACAAATGGTACCAATTCCATTTTTACTTTTTCCTGGAAGACATGGTTCCTGGTGCTTGTTCAATCCTGGTTGTTCTCTAGCAGTCTCCTGAGCCCTCCTTTAACCATTGACATAGAAATTTCCTTTATCTTTTGTGGGTTTTCTGTTTCCTGTATGTCTCCCTCATTTTGTGACCCATCCCTTCCAATACCTTCCTAAGAAATGATGCCTGGGAAATAAAAATTTTGTCTTAAAATGTCGTTTTTTTTGAGTTGGAGTCTCACTCTGTCGCCCAGAGTGGAGAGCAGTGGCACACTCCCGGCCACCGCAGCCTCGACCCGCTGGGCTCCGGCCATCCTTCTGCCTCAGCCTTCCAAGTAGCTGAAACTACAGGCGCGCACTACTACACCCGGCTAATTTTTTGATTTATGGTCTTGCCAAATTGCCCAGTTGGGTTCTTGAGCCCACGGGCTCAGGCAATCCACTTACCTCGGCCTCCCAAAGCACGGGATTGTAGGCTGAGCCACCGAGCCCAGCCCTTAAAATGTCTTATTGTAACTTGATTGATTGGTCACAGGTAGAATTCTAGGTTGGAATTCATTTTTCTTCAGTTTTTCAATCATCCCTTACTTTCTCACGTCCATAGTCCAGTACCATTCTGACTTACATTATATATACATATATGTATACACATTTTAAGAGATCTTATCTATGTATTACTTTTCAAGGTTGAATTAAATTACAGTAGCAATGTATAGTGTGACGTTTGCTCAACGGTGCATCTGCCATTTTCTTTGACTGTCCTGCCTCTCACGTGGTGATGCTAGCATTCATTTGATTAACATCATCTTTTGAGTGAACGTCATACTTAAAATGTGTATGCATTTTTTTTGGCACCATATATATGTGTTTTTAGTCCCCTTACAAAAAAGCAATCTGCTACCTTTCCCCAGGATATGGGTGGTGTTGAAGAAGTTGGGCATCTGGGGCCCTACCTGTTTTTATACAGTGTTTCAGGTAATGCTACATGCATTACCTTCAGTAGTCTGGTTTCTCCAATTCCTATGATTTCTGGGTTTCTTTCATATGAATGTATGTGCTTGTTGACTCCCTATATTGCTGTCTAAGGTTTCTGCTTTCTCAGGTCTTCTAAGACAATTACCACTCAACTATCTGTTTTCTAGCTTCTAAAATGTTGTTGATATTGTTTTTCTGCTGTCATCTCCTTTCTCATTCTCTTTTTATTTATGAGTTTATACCTTTTTTTATTCTTATATGTCATTTTGTAGGTAGAGACAAATGCATATGTTTATATGCCCTGTTTAACCTGGAATCCCTAACTAATCTTCAGGATCTAGTTCAATAGCACTCACCTTCATGATACTACCATGCTCTGGATTCCTACTTATAAGTAATGTTTTCCATCTCCAAATTCTCTTTGTCTTTTACCTATACATCTGGGATGACACTTAGCACCTTCTTAGTTATTGTCAGTTACTTATGCACAGATAGAGAGGTTCTGGTGTATAGTTTTATTGGAAGGGAGAATGCATCCAGTTGGTTTCCCTGCCCATAAAACAGTGCCCTGTGCTTGGTAGCCATATAAGTAATATTATTTCAATGAGTGAGTATATAAATAAATGACTGGATAATCAACCAATATATTCTCTGAATTTAAACATTAAGACTACATTCTATATCTTGAAATTGTAGGTATGTTAATTTTATTTTAGTACTCAGAATTCACTCCTGCATTTGGTCTCCAAATCTCTGCCCCAAACTAGCTAAATCTTACAATGTTCCTTATGTATTATCCTTTTTCTCAGGTTTGTCTTTTAATTGGCCCAGGAAGAAGAGCCTGTTGGAATCTAGCCATTTAATTGATAGGTATATAGAGGACCATAAGGAGAAACAGCTTCCTTTTGACCTGTGTCCCTCTCAGTAAGTAGGCATAGCTTTAAAAAAACAAACAAACAAAAACTTTGTTTTTTAAAGAATTTTAGTTTCATAGCAAAATTGAGTAAATGGCACAAAGACTTCTCATAATCTCCTGACCCCACACATACATAGCCCCCTCCCCCATATCAACATTCCCCACCAGAGCAGTACATTTGTTACAACTAATGAACCTATATTGATATGTTATTATCACTCAAAGTCCATAGTTTACACTGGGGTTCGCTCTTGGCGTTATACATTCTATAAGCTTAGAGAAATGTATAAAGACGTGTGTCTACCATTATTGTATCAGAAAGCAGAAATAAAGAGAAGCATGATTACCAAGATCCCATGCCAGGAAGAGACTATATAGGGCACATCCTTTGGCACTGTCACTATGGGGCATTAATCAGGAAGGCAGCTGCTCTGAATTTCTGACAGTTTTTTCCTCCCTCTTCATTCCTTTGCATCATTTCTACTCAGATTCAAATCCTAGGTTTGATTGACAAAACCTAGATTGACAAAACCTAGATCACATATTCCCTTTGCTGCCAGGTATCTGAGAGAACACACTGCCCACCAGTCATTGGCTTCTTTAGTAAGACATAAGAGTCACAACAACTAATGTCCACTAACTTATAACACAGGGCTTTGTATTGGAAAAAAATGTGCAATGACTTTCTTTACTGAAAGAGCTTTCTATATGTTACTTTATAATGTTAGTTCTAATAATTATTGTATTCATTATTATTGTTATGATTTCTATAGAAAGTGTGTCCTATTCTCTCCTCCTTAAAAGTATATTTTTTCCTAGTGTCTTCAGGACTTCTGCCAACTCAGAATTTTCTTTAATCAGTCCTATCTTCTTTGATTTTAGCAGGTCCCTTCTATCAAAATTCAATGAAGCACATGAATGAAAGTTTCCCAGAAGAATTTATTCTCATGGGCTTTACCAAATATCCTTGGCTGGATCTTCCTCTCTTCTTTGTTCTCCTGATCTCTTACATGTTCACACTGTTAGGAAACATTGCTATTATTCTGGTTTCTCAACTGGATAACCAACTTCAAAGTCCTATGTATTTCTTTCTCACCAGCCTTTCCTTCTTGGATCTCTGTTTCACTACCACAACCGTACCTCAAATGTTGTTCAATTTAGGGGGACCCAACAAGAACATCACTTACATAGGCTGTATGGCTCAGGCCTATGTGTTTCACTGGCTAGGCTGCACTGAATGTGTTCTGCTTGGCATCATGGCCTTAGACCGTTATGTGGCTGTGTGTAAGCCTCTGAGGTACTCTGTAATCATGGACCCTAAGCTCTGCCTGAAGCTGTCCAACACTGCCTGGCTCATTGGTCTGGCTAATTCATTGCTGCAGTCCACACTCACAGTCCAGCTGCCCCTGTGTGGGAACCAGGTACTGAACAACTTCTTTTGTGAGCTTCCTGGTATTATTAAGATGGCTTGTGTGGACACCACAGTCAATGAAATTACTTTAACAGTGGTGGCCACATTCCTGATAATGGGTCCCCTCTCCATGATTCTTGTCTCTTATAGTTACATTGCCCAAGCTGTATTTCGAATTCCTTCTGCTGATGGGAGACTTAAGGCCTTCAACACTTGCTCATCACACTTACTGGTGGTGTCTTTATTTTATGGGCCTGGCATCTACATCTACATGCACCCCTTAGAAGATGGGCCTCAAGACCTTACCAAAGTTCTGACCCTCTTCTACTGTGTTATCACTCCTTTGGCCAACCCATTCATCTACAGTCTGAGGAATAAGGATGTTAAAGGAGCTTTGAGGAGGCTTCTGAGAAGAGCCATCTTATCCAAGAGAATATGAAGAACTGATGCTTAATTTAATTTAATTTATTTTTTTTTGAGTTGAAGTCTCACTCTGTCGCCCAGACTGGAGTGCAGTGGCCGCTCCCGGCCACCGCAGCCTCGACCTGCTGGGCTCTGGCGATCCTTCCGCCTCAGCCTTCCGAGTAGCTGGAATTATAGGCGCGCGCTACTACGCTCGGCTAATTTTTTTATTTTATTGTAGAGATGAGGTCTCGCCTTCCCAGGTGGGTCTCGAACCCGTGGGCTCAGGCAATCCACTCACTTCAGCCTCCCAAAGGTACGGGATTACAGGCTGAGACACCGAGCCCAGCTGATGCTTAATTTTAAATTGGAAAAGTCAACAATAACCTAAAATATATTCTTTTAATATGTGTTCCATCAAAATCATGGTCAAAAATAAAGTCAAGAAAATGTATCTTACTTACTTCATAATAAAACACCAAAGTTAGTTTTAAAATACTTTTGAACTCTTAGTATAGTAGCAGTGAAAAATGCAAAGGGCATATGAAGCATTTTACTGCCTCTCTACTATGAATAAAATTCACGTAGTGAATATGGTTTAATAACCTAGCTGAGGTGAGAAAGACCTATTTTAAACAAAAATTCTAGCTTTTTTTTAATATAGAAAAAATAAAAGAATTTGAGCCTTGTGTGGTGGCTCATGCTTGTACCAGCACTTTGGGAGGCTGAGGCAAGGGAATTGCTTGAGTCCAGGAATTTGAGACCAGTCTGGGTAACATAACAAGACTTTGTCTCTACAGAAAATTAAAAATTTAGCTGGGCATGATGGCATGGCACCTGTAGTCCTGATGCTGGATGGGGTATAGTGTAAAACCCATGGATTCTTTGACTCAACCCTAAGATGAATTTTAGAGTGGCCAGCAAAGTTTTAAAAAGTAATTTACTAAGAAGGAGAAGAGAAGAGATAGAGGGACATACCAGAGTTGGCATGGGTAAAAGAAAACCGAGTCTTTTGCTTTTTACAATAGACTTGATATATCTTCACAATGATTGATATGCTAAAGCAGGTATAGCCCAGGTAACAACACTCCGGAGAGATTTGGAGGAGGAATGGGTAATCTTTTCCAGAGAGACTTGCCAGATTTTTCAATTCACAAGTTCAATTCACAAGACTGACTTTTTGATTCCCAGCCCAGGAACCACTTGGATGGAGTTTTCCTTTGGTGAGCTGAGAGGGTGGGATAGACTGGGAGTCTACCTTGAATTCACATTCCAGTTTGTAGGGCTTTTCGGTCTGGCGACAGGATGTCTGGACACTTTTGAAAACCTGTCTACAAAATATTTATCTATCTATGTCTACCATGCACCTGCTATCCTGCTTCAATCCCAACTATTCAGGAGGCTGAAGCAGGAGGATTGTTTGAGTCCAGGAGTTTGAGACTGTGGTGAACCGTAATCATGCCACTGCACTCTAGCCTGGGTGACAGAGTGAGAACCTGACTACACAAATAAATAAATAGAAAAATAATCATTTTGCATGCCCTCATGAATACTTGTTTAAGGCAATGATCATTGATGCATAGTTACACCATTAGGAAAGAGGTTAACAGACAACTTACAATGCTATGGTCACCTGACTGATCAAGCTTAGCACCTCAAACAGAAATTATGTTTCTCCTGACTGAGGCAATATGAAGTATATGGCACTATCTATGAAGCATCTTGACTTTTAAAAAGTTTAAATCTGAAATTATTTAAGTCTTTAGAGATAAAAAGAAGCTCAAAAATATATTTATATGTAATGGCAGTATGAATCTCATTTGGATCCTGTTTGAACAGACCAGTTTAAAAAGACAGTTTTGAGAGAATTGGGGAAAAGCACATATGGGTTAGGTATTCAATGACATTTAACATTTAAAAATTTTATTATTTATGTAAATGATATTGTGTTTATGTAAGGACATGTTTTTAAAAAGAAACAGCTATTTTCAGGGACAAAATGCCATGACTTGCTTTAAAATACGGAAGAAAGAAGAATAGGAGGGAGGAGACAAAAGGGTTAGCTGAAGCCTTTTTTTTTTTTTTTTTTTTTTTTTTTTCTGTTGCCCAGACTGGAGTGCAGTGGCC
>NW_007251124.1:371592-380196 GCF_000164805.1 Carlito syrichta | reverse complement strand
GAGCTCAGGCAATCCACTCACCTCAGCCTCCCAAAGGCACGGGATTACAGGCTGAGCCACCGAGCCCGGCTAGCTGAAGCCTTATAGGCAAAATTTTGATGATAATTTCTTTTATATATATTTTTTATTTTAAAAAATGTGGAGTACAATTCAGGATTAGGTATACAAGTGCACATTGTACAGGTAAAGTTTGGGCCTCTCTTTGATCTTCACTTTTCCTGATTTGAGATCAGATACCCTTGATAATTTCTTAATTTGAGGGATATATAAGTTGGAGTTATTATGTTACTCTCTCTTCATTTGCGTAGATTTAAAAAATTTCATAATAAAGTATTCAAAAAGCATAATATCCTTGAAGAGATAAGAAATAATATTGAAAATATGAAGCAGATACAAGCAATTATAGAGAAGAACCTATTGGAGAAAATTAAGTTGAATAGTTGAGTTGATATGTTTGAACTTGAGTTGATATGGTTGAAGAATCACTTGGTGAGCTGAAAGATCAGGTCAATTATAAATGCATCGAAACATGGGATATTTTTCCAGTTGTTTGTGTCTTCTTTGATCTTTGAGCAGTGTTTTGTAGTTTTCATTGTAAAGATCTTTCACGTTTCTGGTTAGGAAGATGCCAAGTTATTTAATTTTTTTTGTGGCTATTGTGAATGGAATTGTGGCTTTTATTTGGGTTTCTGTTTGTTTATTATTGGTGTAAAGAAATGCGATTGTCTTTTGCACATTTATTTTATATCCGGAGACTTTGCCAAAGTCCTTTAACAGTGTAAGGAAGTTTTTGACAGATTCTCTTGGGTTTTCAAGGTACACGATCATGTCATCTGCAAAGAGAGATAGCTTGACTTCCTCTTTTTCCTATTTGGATACCCCAATTGCCTTCTCTTCTCTGATTGCTCTAGCCAGGACTTCCAATACTATATTGAACAGGAGGGGTGAGAGTGGGCATCCTTGTCTTGTTTCAGTTTTCAGGGGAAATGGTTCCAGTTTTTGTCTGTTTAGGAGTCTGCTGACTGTGGGTTTCTTGTAGATGGCTTTTACTATTTTGAGGTATGTTCCCCGTATGCCTAGATGTTCTATTCAGTAAATGGTACTGGGAAAACTGGCTGATCACATGCAAAAGATTGAAACAGGACCCCTATCTCTCCCCATACACAAAAATTAACTCTAAATGGATCAAAGACTTAAATGTAAAACCTCAAACCATAAGAACCTTAGAAAATGAAGGATATACCCTCATGGAAATTGGAACTGGCATCCAATTCCTGAACAAAACCTGAAACCCACAGGCCATAAGAGATAAGGTAGACAAGTGGGACCTCATTAAACTGACAAGCTTCTGCAAAGCCAAAGAAACCATCAAGAAAGCAGGGAGACAGCCTACAGACTAGGAAAAAGTATTTGCCAACTCCAGGTCTGACAAAGGCTTGACATCTTGGATCTACAAGGAACTCAAACATACTGAAAAGAAAAAAACAAACAGCCCCATTATAAAATGGGCAAAAGATATGAACAGACACTTCTCAAAGGAAGACATCCGAGCAGCCAACAGACATATGAAGAAATGTTCAACCTCACTAATCATCAGGGAGATGCAAATCAAAACCACACTGAGATACCACCTAACTCCAGTCAGAATGGCAGTTATCAATAACTCAAAAAATAACAGTTGCTGGAGAGGGTGTGGTGAAAAGGGAACACTTCTACACTGTTGGTGGGAGTGCAAACTAGTGCAACCTCTGTGGAAAACAGTATGGCGATTCCTAAAAGCTCTAAATATTGACCTCTCATATGACCCCGCAATCCCCCTACTGGGAATATACCCTGAAGAATTCAAATCACTCTTTTGAAAAGATACCTGCACACGTATGTTTATCGCAGCATTGTTCACAATAGCAAGAACCTGGAAGCAACCATGCTGCCCATCAAAAGAGGACTAGATTTAAAAATGTGGTACATATACACGATGGAATACTATGCAGCCATAAAAAACAACAAAATCATGAATTTCGCAGCAACCTGGATGAAACTAGAGTCTATAATACTGAGCGACCTCTCACAGAAACAAAGATCTGAGTATCACATGTTCTCACTCATATAGTGGACCTTGAACATCCAGTGTAATACTATAAGAAAATGACTGCCGGTGGTGGGAAACTATGGGGGGAGGGGAAGGGAGATTAGATTAACGGTAGTAAATATCTGTCTGGGGACGGGGAGATACCTCTTATCAACAAGGTTGTCTGAACGAAGCATATTTGTATACCTAACCCTTAACTGTACCCCACAATATCATAATAAAAAATGTTGATAAAAAATAAATACATTAAAGCAATTAAATAAATGTTAAGAGATGTTGAAAAAAAAGTAAAGGTAATAATGTCTTTGTAATAGGAGTCCAAAAAACAAAAACAAAAAGAATAAAGAATAAATTAAAATCATTTGAAGAAATAAGAACAAGGAGTGGGAGAATCTAGTCTCCCAGATATCAACAGTTATTTTAGGTTTTTGTTTGTTTTTTGAGTTGGAGTCTCACTCCATCATCCAGGCTGAAACAAAGTTGCACACTCACAGCCACCCCAGTGTCAACCTGCTGAACTCTGGAAATCCTTTCGCCTCAGCCTTCAAAGTAACCAGAACTACAGGCGTGTGCCTGGCTAATTATTTATTTATTTGTTGTTCGCTAAGTTTTGCCCAGGCTGGACTTGAACCCGCAGGCTCAGGCAATCCACTTGCCTTGGCCTCACAAATTGCTGGGATTACAGGCTGAGCCACCAAGTGTGGCCTATTTTAGTTATTTTAAAGCTGTAGTAATTGAAAGGGTGAAAATCCAAGATGGGGTAGTTTTAGTCAAAGTGGCCATTTTAACACTGCTTAGCTCTGTCAAGCTTTTTCAGCAGCTTACTTCAACCCACTTTATAATTATTAAACAAGAAACAAAACCAGATTCCCGGAGGTAGTTACTGATAATTGTCTTGTAACCATCCCTACAAGTATGCTTTGTACCAATTACATTTTTATCCAAAGTATTTGTCTTCCAGCCATAATAGGCCAAGCTGACCTAATTTATTGTCATCAGTCCTTTGTGACCAATGTGACACAGACCACCACTCCATCACCATGATGACAGCTCCTGTGCTTACCTGCCCCCACTAAAAGGAAAGCTTTAGATGCTTTCAACCTAAAGCATTTGCTGCCAACATTCCTTAAGTGTCTGACCCCCCTCTCCAATCTTGGAGAGATGAACCTACCCTTTTTCTCTGATCTACTTTCTAAATAAACTTTTTCTGAACTACTCTTTGTGCAATTCTTCATATCTTTCCTGCAGCACTAGTTCACTGACCTAACAATAATTAAAACAATGTAGAAGTTATGGAAGTGTACAGCTCAGATCTTCCTTTAGGAGATAACGACATGAAGAATGCAGTTAGGATAACAGTCTCTAACAGTAGTAAACTTTGAGATATGCCATAGCATTCTACCAGAAACCAAGCTCATGTTAGGAAGCTCCAACTATAGACTGAAGATGGTGGAGGTACCAGTACTTGACAATTTCTGCTATACCTGGGACTTCTCTAATGGGACTTCTTTGTTCCAGAGCTCTTCATTGGTTGGCCACAATGCCTTCAGAGTTGAACTGCATTCTGAGCTTTTTCCTACCCAATTATCCATTCTTCCCTCTTCTTTTCTTCACAGTTGTCAGACCTGCATCATGGTCTCAAGACTTCCTGTGCTTACTCCTGTTTCTGCCCGTTTTTGTCTTTCCTAAGCACTATCCTTAATAAATCTTTTACACTTTTCACTTTATCCCAGCATCTGTTTCCTAGACACTCAAAATGAAACAATTGTTAGGGAAATAGACTGAGAAAAAGGGCATCAAAATGCAGGTTTGGAGATTGGATCACTCAAGATGATCCAGACCAAAATGGTACGTAGGGCATAATTAGCCCCTGGAACAAGGTGAAGGCTCAACTGACAAAAATTCTACTGGCTGTTGAAGAGGAGCATTCTTGCCTATAGGATTATTTAGGCATTTGAATGGCATAAGGGAAGCAATGTATACAAGACAATGGAGCTGACTAATAAACCAATGCCCTATAGAGGGATAATAAAATGAAAGCAATTAACAATTAGTTAAAAACTAAGTGTGAGAGGTGAGAGCTCCTTTTGTAGGTTATAAAGAGTTTTTTTATCTCTTGTAATGGGAGAGTAGATACAGATGAAGAGCAAAAGCAGTTTATAATGATATTACAGACTTTCAAAAATGACTGAATTCTCAGCCAGAGAAGGCTGTTCTGATACGAATAAGGCCTTTGTTGGGAAAACCTGGGAACTTTAAACATGACAAGGAAACATTCTGTAAAGACTTTACAGAATGCTTTATAGGGTCTGAGAAAGTGGCCCACCTTTTAAAATTAAGTCCTGGCATATCTGCCTGTAGCAAAATGTCCCCAGCAAAGAAAAAGGAGTCCTTTTCAGACATGGTTCCCATCTCTTTTCCTGACTGATGACTAATGCAAATCCCAGAATAACTCATCTGGAACATGCTGGGATTGATAAAGGAGGCAAAGGTTAATGTCCTAAAGAGGATGCAATGAATAGCTAGCATGCTGGAGAAACCTAAAAACCCATGTGCTTGACTTTTGAGAGAGCTTGATCAAGGAACCCGGAACATAAAACTAGATAAGCAAGAGTTTATTGACTCGCTCTCAGGACACAGGATTAAACATCCTGACAAGGACTCAAGAAAACAGAGAAAATATACAATTAGGTTGATTTTTATAACCCTGGAAAAACATGGCAAGCAATGCTGAAATGCCCAAGTTGCCATGGCAGATGGTGGAAAAAAGGATGACAACGTTCAGAAAAATAAGCAAGATAGATGGATAAATATGTAAGGACAAAGACACACCAAAAATTATGTTCTATGGGATGGCCCAGATGATACACCATTCACTAAAGCTGACAGCTCTGAGCTGTTTGGAGGAGCACCAACATTAATAAATAATTAGGAGTGTCTATCACATGCAAACCAAGGCAGATAGTTGGAAAGGTACTCACATAGTTTGACTCATTAATAGCAATGAGGATACTGAAGTAAGTTGGCAGAGTTTAAGCATCAGAAATCAAAGGATTATACTCATCATAGTCAGTGAGGTTGGAGGGGCAGACAAGGTCAGGACAGCACTGTACACATCCCTAGGAAAAATATACAGGCAGCCAATAAGACTACTGCTTAATATATACAATCAAAATAAGACAAGAATGGGCAATCAAGAGACTGAGGGAGGTCACTTTAAAAAATCAGTTTTTACAGTTGACAAAATCTAATACCCATATATGATAAAATCCCAAAGAAACAACAAAAACAAAACTCCTGAAATAAATGAATGAGTATAACCAGGCATCAGAATAAAAAGTTAAAAGTCAGTTGTTTTCCTTTAAAAAAGAAGAAAAGAAGGGAAGGAAGGAAGGAAGGAAGGAAGGAAGGAAGGAAGGAAGGAAGGAAGGAAGGAAGGAAAGGAAGGAAGGAAGGAAGCTTATGTTCAGATCTGAAATACCTTGACTGATGAGGTCAGTCAAAGTATTTGGCCCAAAAAGAAGGACCCTGAAACACACCATGGTATATACCAGAAAGCATCTGCTATGGAAAAGGCACTAAACAAATAAGTTGGAAAATATCTTCAGCAGTTGACATTAGTCAGTTTTTATCACTAACTACTCTAGGACTGGTATGATGAGCATGTAAATGGAGTGACTAAGGTGGCAGGCATAAAAACTATACAAGTGTGCAACAGAGTGGACTTCCATTTACTAAAGGAGAAATAGCTATTGCTACTTCTGAATGTCCAAAGTTCCAGCAACATATACAAAAGCTGAGGCCTTATCATGGCTCTGTTCCTCAAGGAGACCAACCAATTACGTGGTGGCAGGTTGATAATGTTAGGCCCATTATATCATAGACAAACCATTGGTGTATTCTCATAGGAATAGACACCTATTTCCAGGTATGGGTCTGACTTTTTTGTTCATAGAGCCCACATCAAGACCACTATTTAGGGACATTTGAATTCATATTCATGGAATCTCACACTGAACTGGTGTCTGGCCAGGAGAACTGCTTCATAGAAAGTGAGGTGAGGAAGTATGCCCATAATGATGGGATTCACTGGTCCTATACCATACTACTTCCTCTAGGAGTGCCTTGTCTGACAAGAGAGTTGGACAGGTTTGCTGAAAGCATAGATGAAGCACCAGCTCAGACGTAATATAACATTCTCCAGGATGTAATTTATGCACTGGATAGAAGCTTCTTAACAGTGCTGTGTCTTCAATAGAAAGAAAATATGAATCCAGGAACCAAGAAGTGGAAGCAGGAGTGGCCTCATTAATCATTATTCCCAGCGAATCACTGAGGGGTTTGTGCTTTCCATCACTGCAATTCTGAACTTGGAAAATTAGAGGTCCTAGTCTCAAAGGCAGTACACTTTTGTCAGGGGATATAGCAAGAAGTCCATTGAAGTAGAAGTCAAAATTGGCACCTAGTCATTTTGAAATCTAACTTAGAGTTGTTGTTACGTAGTGAGGTTAGAATGTAATACAAATGAAACTTAGATGATTCACTTGTTTCCCTCTTGATATACCCTTGCTCAATTATAGTCATAGATGGACAATTAGATCAATAGAATAGAACAAGGAATAAAGAGTTAAAAATGAACATATACAATTTTTATTCATAAATAAATAGGCTTGCAGATTTTTTCTTTTTTTAGTCAGAATCTCCCTCTGTTGCTCAGGCTGGAGTGCAGTGGCACACTCACGGCCATGGCAGCTTCCACCATCCTGGGCTCAGGTAATCCTTCCACCTCAGCCTTCCAAGTAGCTGGACCACAGGTGCGTGTCACCATGGCCGGCTAATTTTTTTTCATTTATTGTAGATACTAGATCTTGCCAAGTTGCCCAGGCTGGTCTCAAATCCCTGAGATCAGGCAATCCTCTCGCCTCTGCCTCCCAAAGTGTTGGGATTATGGGCATAAGCCATCTCACCCAGCTGGGCCTGAAGATTACTAGAGAAAAAATAAAGTGTTCAATAACAAGCATGATACAGGGTAGTCCCCTCGGGTCCCCTCCCACTGTGGGAGCTTTCCTGAACTCTCCATAAATCCTGCTTTAAAAAAAAAAAAAAAAAGTGATACAATTGAGTACCCATGCAGAAAAAAATGCAAATAAAACTCAATCACTACCTCACATTATACCCCCTCAAATTCAGTTCTAAATGTAACATTTTAGTGTAAAATTTTAAATTATTTGAAAGAAAATATAAGATAATATTTTAATCTCCTAGAGTTAGGAAAATTTTTCTTTTTTTTTGAATTGGAGTCTCACTCTGTCATCCAGACTGGAGTGCAGTGGCCGCTCCCGGCCACCGCAGCCTCGACCTACTGGGCTCCGGCGATCCTTCCGCCTCCGAATAGCTGGAATTACAGGCATGTGCTACCATACCTGGTTGATTTTTTTATTTATTGTAGAGATGAGGTCTCGCTGCCGAGGCGGGTCACGAACCCGCGGGCTCAGACAATCCCCTCACCTCAGCCTCCCAAAGGCGCAGGATTACAGGCTGAGCCACCGAGCCCGGCAGGAAACTTTTTCTTAAATGATATCCAAATTCATATAAAAATACATTTAACTAAATTAACCAGAAAATCTTCTGTGACTCAGAAGACAGCATAAACAAAGTAGTGAGTTGGGCCTCAGAGTGGAATGGCAGGGATGGATCTAGGTTTTATAGAACCTGAATCTTACATAACTTGGGGGGGGTCCACTTTAAAATAAAATACAAAATGATGAATGTATAATTTCTAGAGACATCCCTGTAGCCTTCAAAGTAACCCAAAGAGTGAGGAAACCTAAATATCCAGGATATATAAAGAGAGCTTATTATAAATCAATAATAAAAATATTGACAGTCTGAGAAGAAAACATACAATGAAATGAAGCCAGGAATTCACAAATGAGGAAGTTCAAATTAGAAGATATACACTAGTAACCGATGCACATTTTAAAAAATAGTACATAAGTATATGCTAATATGATTGGAATAAGTTTTAAAGCCCAGTGATATCAAAAGACAGGGAGAATGTAGACCAGCAAGAACTCTTGTGCACTATCAGAGGGTATGTAATTTGATAGTAATTTGGCAATATCTAATGCACAGTTTCCCAACTAATGCAATTTTGGCACATGGTTATGCTATGAATGTGTGACAGGTATGTTCTTGAGCTACTGATCTCTTTGGGCAAGATCAAGGGAAATTAATGACTATAGAGCTGGTTGCTTCCAGACAGAAGCAGCCTGGTATATATATTCCAGTTTGTTATATAATTAGCATTTAATTATGCAGCATGAGATGAGTAGAGTTCACAATAACTAAGTATATCAGTTAGAATTTTTTTTTTTTGAGTTGGAGTCTCACTCTGTCGCCCAGACTGGAGTGCAGTGGCTGCTCCCGGCCACCGCAGCCTCGCCTGCTGGGCTCTGGCAATCCTTCCGCCTCAGCCTTCCCAGTAACCGGAATTACAGGCATGCACTACCACG
>NW_007251124.1:326336-371572 GCF_000164805.1 Carlito syrichta | reverse complement strand
GCAATCCACTCACCTCAGCCTCCCAAAGGCGCGGGATTACAAGCTGAGCCACCGAACCTGACTCAGTTAGAATTCTTAGTTGCAAACATAAGCATCTACTATATAGAAAAAATAAGATAAGAGTTTATTGAAGAATATTTGATGATTTATAGAGTCTCCCAAAGGGCCAGAAAAACAGACACTAGGACTGTAGAGTCAGGCAAAATGCCCAAATTTTATTTTATTTCCAGACTGTTCATACAATCAATTTCACAACAGTGGATAATTATCACCATTTTCAGTATGAACACTGAACACAGGATACTACAGCACAGACCTTGGTCATTTTTCCTCTAAAAGTTCTTAATGTAGCCAAACTCTACCACACTCAGCTACAGAATTCTGCACAGTATCCTCTTCCTCACAGTGCTCTCTTCTAAACTGAAATCTTTCATGGATGCATCTCATTGGCAAAACCTATATTACATGCCTACTCATTAACTTCAAGGAAAGTTGGAAAGTGAATTTCTCTGGCACCCACCTTGAATAGATAGGAATTATAACAGAGAAAAGTAACAGCTTAGGAAATGTGTTCAAAATATTCTGGGCAGCCACAAATATGTCAAATATTCACAACATCCAGTGCAATAAAAGAAACGTATCCCATTACATAGCAATTTCACTACTGAGTAAAAGTCGTAAAGAAAAACTAAATGCACTAGTGATGCTCATACAAATATGCATAAAACATGTACAGGAATGTCCACAGCAGCATTGTTTTTGGACAATGTAACTAATACCGATAGGAGAATAATGAATAAATTGGGGTGTATTTATAACCCAGTGTAATGTACAGCAGTGAAAACAAGTGATCTAGAGATGGATTTGTCAACATGGACAAATCTCACTTGTAAAGTGCTAAGCAAAAAAGAATAGTAAAGAAATAATTTTAAACACACCTATATATGCACCACTTAAAGATATTTTAAAAGTTATAGATAAATACGCAGTCTAAAATATTCTTGGAAATTAAAATTCTGGTAGTTGTTATTTCTATGGAGGAAGAACAATGGGTCAAGAAAAGAGCCTTGGATACAATTTTATCTACAGTGTTTTATTTTGGAAATTGAATGGTGGACATACTTGTATTTGTTATTTAATACTTGTATTATTAATATTTCCTAACAAATATAAAAGTAGGAAGGTTATATTAATGAACAAACCATGTGCTTGTTATCCAGTTTCAGTAATTGTCAACTCATGGCTACCACCATGTCCAATCTTTCACTCTCTGGACTATTTCAAAGTAAATCCCATATATTATGCAATACTATTAGTAATTCAAGATACAGCTCTAAAATATATAGATTAAAAATATTTTTACATACCTCAAATATTTTACAATTTAAGAAAAATAGAAAAGCTGAATAAAATTGAATATAAGGCAGAAGAAAATATTCAGAATGTTGCATTGTGAGAAAAAACAAAGAGAAAATATTGAAGATATAAGAGAAAAAGAGATAAAGAGAGATGGTCTTGCATATATGTAACTGAAATTCAAAAAGGAGAGGAGAAAAAATGGAGCAGAAGAAAATTCTGAAAAGCAGTGGTTGGAAATTTTGCAGAACTGACAAAAAAAAAAAAAAAAATCAAGTGGCCAACTTAAGAAATGATGAATTCCATGAAGGATAAACATAAAGAGAACTACAATTAGGCATGTCATAAGAAAATTGCAAATTCCAAAGATTAAAAATAATAAAATCAGCCAGATACAAAAGACAGCTTATTGTCCAATGAACAATGATTAGACTGACTTTCCCACGAGATATGGTAGCAGCATCAGGAAATGAAATATTTTCAAATCTCTAAAGGAGAGTAACTATTAACTGCCAACCATATCTTTCAAGAAAGAAGGTAAAAATAGCCTTTAAGAATAGAAGTAAATTAACAACTATTTCAGACAAATAAAAATTGAGATAATTTATCATCAGAAGACTAAAGGAAATACTAAAGGGTAGTGTCGTTTTCAAGAAGAAAAATGATTTTAGATTGAAGTTAGGAGTTGCATAAAGGAATGAAAATGATAAATAATAGTGAGTAAAACCAAATAACAGCATCTTGAGGGGTGGGGTTAAAATGCAGGGAGAATTAAACTACATGAAAATAATAGCATATAAACTAAGAAAGCAAGTCTTACGTTTTACAGAAAGACAATGTAAGTACCAAGTCATATTTAACTTCAATAAGCCAAAAAATGATGTTATAATCTCCAAGATAACCACTAAAAGAATAGTAACAATAACATAAATCCAATCACATCTCTAGACCACATTTCCACTACACAAAAATTTCATGTGATAGAGAAAATAAGTAAAAACCATGTGAGAACAGAAGTTTCAAAACCAGCACATAGACCATTCTACGATGAAATTGATCTGACTTCTTCTAAAGCTCATTATCGTGAGAAAAAAAAGTGGGAAATGCCTGGATTAAAAGAGACTTTGTTTTGTGTCTTTGGAGACACAACCAAATACTGAGTACAAAACTTGATTAAACCCTAGTTTGAAATATATGTATAGATAGATAAAAACAAAGATGGATACACAGTTTTAAAACCCTCAAAATATTATTTTTGTACAATCAGTATTAATTTAACTATAAAATATATTTGGAAACTATTTGAAAAATGTGGATGTTATCTAAATATTAGATGTGAAGAAATCTCTTGCTTTTTTTTAGGCATGATAATGATATTCCAATTATCTGGGATAATATTTTTATTATTATTGGGGAAATGCTGAATATTTAAGAATGAATGTCATGCTTATTGATTTCCTCAAGAAAATCTGCCAAGATTTTTATTTTGATTAGTAAGGACTATAACCCTTACAAGAATTCAAGGAGTAGGAAAGTCCAAAAGAAACTTCATGTTTTTGAAAGATGACTGACTGTGCTGTATAGCTCAATGAAGGAAGACAAGAGTTGTTGTGGGGAGACAGAAACTGGTGGCAATAGTCCAGGTGAGATATGATGGATGGCAGCTTATGGGATGAAGGTAGAGAACATAGAAAGAAATGAATGCAATAAAAAAATATTTGGAACAAAACAGAGAGAGGTTCAAGATGGCTGACTAAAGGTACAGGACCCTTGATTCCTCCACAAAGAAGAGCCAAAATAACAAGTAGATAATCAGGCTTCAAACAGGGTTTAAGAGAGAACACTGGAATTCAGTAGAGAAGTGATAAGAAATATCTGAGGCACTAAAGAAGAGGGAGGTGAGGAAGACAACCTAGCCAGGTTTGGCCAAGAGCCCAGAGAAGCTCCCCAGTATAGAGAAAAAGTGAGAGCCCCCCAGCAGTCCACATTCTCACCACAGACTTTTGTAATCCTAGCCACAAATGAGTCCCTTGACTCAGCAGGTCCTGAGACTGACATATGAACTCCTTGGAGTCTACACAGTGGCACTGTTAAAGAGAGGGAGCTCATGCTGGGTCCCACCCCTCCCCTCTATGTCCCAAGCAACTAGAGCATGGTACAACATTTAGAGAGCCCAGCCCCCATCAGACTGCATCCTGCGCTGTGGCCCAACAGCCTCTGCATCTCTACATCCTGGAGCCCCATCTGACATCCCCCTCATGTCCACTTGGATGGTTGTAATGACAAAACACTGACTGGACTCAGTGGAGTGGTAGGATCTCCAGCACTTCTGTCCACACAGTGATCTGTATATTGGGGAAAGGGTGGTGCAATACACTAGGTAGGCTGCCCCTAGGACAAAGGGATTTGAAGCATGCACTTCCCAGAGCCTAAAATCCACCTGCTGGGGTGGCTACCACAGATAGAAACCCCATCTCCAAGGAGTAGGGCCACTGTACACTTGCATGTCCCAGAGGACAGGCTTTCCTTGCTTACTACCTCCACTGCTGCAGCCACCTGAACACATTGCCTGGAGCCTGGAGATTGTTCCTCTTTGCTCACCACAGATTGTGCCCACACAGACATACACAGGGTGCCTGAGGACAAAGGCTCATCCAGCCTGGCACTGCAACCCTCCTAGTGCCCAAGCACACCACCCAAGGGCACAGGAATTGTCCTGTCCCATCGGTCACAGAGGAATTATACTGTCCTATCATTTAGTACACACACACCATCAGAGGACCTACTAACAGCCCTAGAAGACCTGCTGCTGCCAGCACCCTAGCAGGCCTTCTGGAAGCCTGGAAATGCTTGCCCTCCTTCACATAGTACAACCTATGCCCTGGTACACCATTGGGGGACCTGCAAACAGGCCCATGCCATCTAGTACCAAACCCAGTGCCCACACATGCCACTTGGGGGCCTGGGGATCATCATGTCCCATTGGTCGTCCTGGGCACACTTGCACACTACCAAGGGAGCCTAAATACAGACCCACAACATCTGCCATTAATGCCCAAGAGCACTGTTCAGATGCCCCTGGGGTTCACCACAGTGCTGGTATCTGGGCACTTCTGAAAACCTGAGGTTAGGTCTGTCCAGCCTGCCACCATCACCACTGCCAGAATCCACCTGCATGCACTACCTAGGAGCTTTGGAACTTGCCTGTCCAGCTCATCACAGCCATTGCTAAAACCAGCAAATGCCACCCAGAAATCAAAGGGTTGTCTTGCTATTGCAACTACCATCACCCACACCATGCATGATGTTTAGAGGCCCAAAAAGTCACCTACTGCCACTATCAGCACTTGAATAAGCTTCCTGAAGGCTCAAGAATCAGCCTTCCTGGACTGACTAACACCGATGTTTGCATATGCCACCTAGGGGTCCAATAACAGACATGTATGGGCCAACACTGCCACCACTGGGACCCAAGGACTGGCCCATTTTTATCTCATCCCCAGAAAAAACTCACCACAGCCTCCACTAACAACTGAAGCTTAAGCCACTGAGGAAGTCACAGGCACCATTGACTATTCTTAGAGCTGAGGTAATCATATAGAGACTACACTATTGCAAACATCCAGAATCAAAGCTAAAGTGCCTTACCCAAGCAACACAACAGATACATCCACAAGACAAAATTTTCCACTATGAAAGCCAATCTGAAAAATTAGAGAAAGTGATTGTCACCTGATGCAAGGGATCAACAAAAGGACACAAGAAACATGAAAAAAGAAGGAAATATGACACCTCAAAAGAAGTATAATAATCCTTCAACGATAAACTCCAACAAAAGGGAAATTTATGAAATGCCTGAAAAAGAATTCAAAATAATGATATTTTTAAACTTCAGTGAGATATACAAGAGGGACCCCCAAAAGTTCGTAGTTTATTTATTAAAAAATTGTGTACTTAGTCTTACATGTTTAAACTTCAGTTACCTTCAAAGTACTCTCTGATGCAATACACCTATCTTTTTTCACTGCTCAAAACAGTTTTTGAGTTTATCAATTTTGATGCCAGTTAGTGCTCCTGCCTTTTTTGTTTCACCTCTTCCACATCAAGTTGCAGAAGAATAAAACTAGACCTCACTATCTCACACTATATGCAAAATCAACTCAAAATAGATTAAAGACTTAAATGTAAAAACTGCAACTATAAAACTAATAGAAGAAAATAAAGGAGAAACACTCCAGGACATTGGTTTAGGTAAATATTTTATGGCTGGAACCCCCAAAGCACAAACTACAAAAAAAAAAAAAAATAGACAAAGGGGATAATATTAAATTAAAAAGAATTTTGCACAACAAAGGAAACAATCAACACAGTAAAGAGACAACTTAATGCATGGAGAAAAACATTTACAAAATATTCATCTGAGAAGGGACCAATATCCAGAATATCTTATACAAGGAACTCAAACTATTCATTCCACTGAAAAATGGGCAAAAGATCTAAATAGACATTTCTTAAAGGAAGATAGACAAATGACCAACAGGTATAGAAAAAATACTCAACATTACTAATCATCAGGGAAATGCAAATTAAAACCACAATGAGATATTATCTTACCCCAGTTAGAATGGCTATCATAAAAAAACAAAATTAAAAAAACCACAAGTGATAATGAGGATGTACAGAAAAGGGAACTTTCATACACTGTTGGTGGGAATGTACATTAGTACAACCATTATGGAAAATATGAAAATTTCTCAAAAAATGAAAATAAAACTGTCGTACAATCCAGCAATTCCACTACTGGGTATTTATTCAAGGAGGAAGATATCAGTACATCAAAAAGATACATGCACCCCATGTTTATTGCAGCACTATGCATAATAGTAAAGATGTGGAATCAGCCTAAGTGTCCATCAATGGATGAATGGATAAAGAAAATGTGGTATATTTACATAACAAAATACTATTCTGCCATAATAAAGAACAAAATCATATCATACGTGGCAACATGGATAGAAATGGAGATCATTATGCTACGTGACATAAGCCAGACACACAAAGACAAATATTGCATGTATTCACTCATATGTGGGAGCTAAAAATGTTGATCTCATGTAGGTAGAGTAGAATGATAGTTACTAGAGACTAGGAAGAATGTGGATGTGGGGGGGGGTGGAGAGAAGTTGGTTAATGAGTACAAATATACAGTTAGAGATAAGAAACAAGTTTTACCGTTTGTTAGTACAGTAAGATGACTACAGTTAACCATGTACATTTCAAAATAGCTAGAAATTAGGATGTGAAGTGTTTTCAAAAATAAAAATGATAAATGCTTGTCCTAAATATGCTGACTTGAACCTTACACATTCTATGCATGCAACAAAATATCACATGTACCCCAGAGATACGTGCAAATATTATGTATAAAAATTAAATATATTTGTCCCAGTGCTGTGACTCATGCCTGTAATCCCAGTACTTTGGGATGTGGAGACAGGAGAATGGCCTGAGCCCAACCTGGGCAACTTGGCTAGACCTTGTCCCTACAATAAATAGAATTTGCTGGGGGTGATGGTGAATGTCTGTAGTTTTAGTTACCTGAAAAGCTGAGGCAGAAGGATCACCTGAACCCAGCAGGTCAAGGCTGCGTTAGCCATGACTGTCCCACTGCACTCCAGCCGGGGCAACAGAGTGAGATGCCAAATCTAAATATAAATAAGTATTTTGAAGATATATTTGATAGGACTTTGGTTGATTTTATATGAGGGTAAAGAAGAGAGATGCTCTAGTTTACGATTTGGCCAAGTGTACAAAAGGGATATAGGAAGAGGATCAGGTTGGGGGACAGAGATCACAAGTTTGAATTTGAACATGTTTTGTTTGAAATGCCTTTAAAATATCTAAATGTAGAAGAATAAACAATTGTGGCATTCAGAAAAAAATTCTGCAGATATGAATTTGGACACAACCTCAAATAAAATGAAAATGACATAACACTAAACTTTGATTAAAATTTGAAAAAGCTATAAAGTGTGTTGTTTTATATTTCTATGAAATGTGAGGTAGTTACAGCCTTTAGGAAAGCAATCTAACAGCACCTGCTATTAAAAATACATATATATTCTTCCATTGAGCAATACTACTTATAAGAATCTATCCTCTAGAAATAAAACCATCAGTGCAAAGTCAGATTGTGTATAAGAACATATTGCAAACTTGTTTATTATGACAAAACTACTGGAAATGTATTGTAGTACAATTGTTAATAAATTTGCTATTAAAATGGGCTGGGCACGGTAGCTCATGCCTGTAATCTCAGCACTTTGGGGAGAGGGGGTGAGAGAATTGCCTCAGACCAGGAGTTTGAGACCAGCATGGACAACTTGGCAAGACCTCATAAAAAAATTAGCAGGGTGTGGTGGCTGTGTGCCTATAGTTCCAGTCACTTGGAAGGCTGAGGTGAAGGATTGCCTGAGTCCAGCAGGTCAAGGCTACGTTGGCAGTGATGGTGTCATGCACTCCAGCCTGGGCTACAGAGTGAGACTCTGGCTCAAAAAGCAAAAGCAAAACAAAACAAACCAACAAACTCCCCCAAACAAAAACACACCATGGGGCTATTAAAAACAATGCCTAAGAATTATTTCAGATGACTTATAAAGCATTCTAGTAGGATTCTAGAAGTATAAAGAAAATATGCAAGAATATGCATACTTGTATATATCTTGTATATATTACCTTATTTTATTAAACATAAAATATCCCCTTCTCCCTGCCCCCTCTCCCGCCCCCCCCAATCCAATATACTTAGGCAACATTTGGTATCTATGGGACTTCTGGGGCTCATTGCGTGTTAATCGTTTAATACTCAACAATAACTCTGACATATGTGCAATTATTATTCTTATTTTACAGTAAAGAAAATGAAGCACAGAGATATTAAATAACTTGATTCATAGCACAAAGCTATCAGGATGTCTTTTTCTTTTTCTTTTTTGAATTGGAGTCTCACTCTTGTCCAGGCTGGAGTTCAGTGGCACATTGGCAGACAACGCAGCCTCGACTTGCTGGGCTTGGGCAATCCTTCTGCCTCAGCCTTCCAAGTAGCTGGAACAGCTATCAGGATTTCTAAATCAAGCTCAGAAACCAAGCTCGTAAGCATTATCTTGTCTTTCTGTATTTGCTTATAAATGTGTATGTCTGTTTAGTTATACGAGCAGGGAGATTAATATGGAATAATGCATACTGGGGAACTGACAGAGTATGAGGGAATGGGCAGGTGCTGATTTGGTTTGGTTGGTGAGGGATGGAGAGGTGGAGATAAAGCAAGGCAGAGAGAGAGAGAAGAAGGAAGAGGCGGAGGGGGAGACGTGGGAGGAAGGGGAGGAGGGGGAGGACAGGAGAGAGAGAGAGAGAGAGAGAGAGAGAGAGAGAGAGAGAGACAGACAGACACTTCTAGAGGGGGCGTAGTGACTCTTCCTGGGCTCGTGACCGGTGGCAGCAGCTGCAAGGGACGGCTGCTGCGGCCTAGGGTTCCTCTGGGCTGGCCTTGGCTCGGGTATAAACACTCCCTCTCCTTTCCAGTCCGAGTTTCCCTGAGCTGGTCTCCTGGAGGCATCCATGATGGAGAGGATGGAGCTTCGTGCCAGACACCTACCCCGCCTTCCCTACCCCTGACTGTCTTGAAGATTGAAGCCAGGCTCCTCTTCTCTGGGAATTTCAGAGAAGTAAACTCCTGAGTGTAAGAGGAATGATCTGATGGGCCCTTGACACATGAAAACAGGGAAACTTTTACCTAATCCTGGGGGTCTGAAGTGTTTTGGAAAACAGATTTTGAAGTCTTTTTAAAAGCAATTCGATGCATATATGCTATATTGAATGCATAACACTCCAAGGACCTGGAAAACCTCATATTCAACCTATTAATATTTCTGTAATAAAACATGTAGTCAAGTTGTTTCTGTAATAAAACACATAGTCAAAGACTATAAATAGCTCACTGTCATTTGAAGCCAAGTTTTGTTACAAAATATATTTATGTCACTTCAAGACTATGAAAATAGTCTTGGTTTTTAGAGTTTTTGGGGAATTTCAAAATTGTGGAAAAGGGATTGTGGATCCGTTCTGTATAATAATTTCACTGCCTTGCTTCTCTAATCGTCTCATTTATTTATCACATAGTGAAAAGGAAAAAAATTCCTCAACAAATTTTGTGACAGTCTTACAGTGAATACCTTCTGTTAGTATTGATGATTTACTATGTACCAGGCACTGTTCTAGGCAGTGGAAATATTGCAGTTTATAGAAGAGAGAAAACCCCTGCTCTTATGGCACTTATGTTATTGTGGGAGTGACAAACAAAAAGCAGATTTTGTTCATTTGCTTTTTCGTTATACGTTTTAATGTCAGTTGGTGATGAATATTATAAAGAAAAATATAGTAGGGTAAGAGAGTGGATAGTAGTGGGAGAGCTATTTTATACATGATAAGATAGAAATAAAAAAATAGGTTGTGAGCAGCATACTTTAATGAAATGAGAGACTGTCCCATGCACATATCTGGGTAAGAGTATTCCAAGTAGGTGTGAAGGCCCTCAGAGGAAATGTATTTGACAAGTCCAAAATAGAAAATGGTTTAATTGAAGTAGAGTGAGCACAGGAAGCACTGGTAGGAAAAAGGTCACTCTTTTGGTTTCTAAAATAATCATATTAATTTCCCTTACTAAAAATGTCAAATTCTCAAGTCATCTGCATCACTGTTAGCAAAACTTCAAAAACATTTTCTGTTGTTCTTTTTTTAAAGTGGTATGGGCAGCCTTTATAATATATGTAGTTTTTTTTAAAACTGTTGGCAATTTTTCACCTTTTAATAATTTTTTTAAATGTTTTTTGAAAGGGAGTCTCCCTGTAGCATAAACCCATCCGCAGAGACCCCTCTCCTGGATGAAAATGGCTAGAGATTGTATCATTCAGGCTGGAGAACAGGAGGGAACTCTGGTAGTAAAGGTGGAGGAAGATACCTCTTGTACAAGAGATTGACTTTCCACAGAACAGCCAGTCTAGTCAGGAGGTCTTCTGCAAACGCTTTAGACAGTTCTGCTACCAGGAAGTACCTGGACTCAGGGAAGCTCTAAGCCAAATCTGGGAACTTTGCCATAAGTGGCTGAGACCAAAGGAGCACACCAAGGAGCAGACCCTGGAGCAATTCCTGTCCATCCTGCTTGAGGAGCTCCAGTCTTGGGTGCAAGAGCATCATTCATTGAATGGAGATGAGACTGTGTCTTTGCTGGAGGATTTGGAGAGAGAACTTGATGATCCAGGTGGGAAGGGGAGGTGTGTTTTTGTGGTGGTAAAGTGCAGCATTTAAAGGTTAGGTCAATTGGAAAGTAGCGAGGGCAGCATTACTGAGTTTTCATTCCCATCAGGTTTCACTGGTTTTGTCACTTCCCTTTTCTATCTTATCTCTCCTACTAAGCCCATTGGGTTCCTTTTTCCTGTTCTGTCTCCATGAAAGGTATTTCCTGAGATTTTAGGCTTAGTTCTCTCAAGTCCAATGGTTTCTAATTGTCTCCAGGGCACATCTCAAGCAGATGGTCTAGAAGTACTCTGGAAGGAGGTGGTATGTCTGGGAGTTGTACAGCAGTCACCAAGTTATCAGCTCCAACACATGGAGACTCTGCTCAAGCATGACTCTTTGGAACCCCATTTTCCATAGGAAAGAGATGAGGAAGAGTCTATCTGGGGAGTGGCTTAGGATAGGGGACTCTTGCTTGGCCAACCAAAGCCATTCTCTATAGCTTAATTATTAGCATCTATAACCCAGACTTTTCCTAAAATCCTTCCTGGCCCATCTCCCTCTGTCTTTATAAAGTCTAGACTTTATTCTTGGCCTTTTAAACAAAAGATTTTTAATCTATTTTCATAGATTCCCCCTTCCTTTTCATTAAAGAATTAAATTATCACACCATTCTGTTACTTTATCTGTTACTTTTCCTTTACAGTGACCTCCTAAACGCCTTTTTTGTCTCTTCCCTCTAGCACTGTGTTCTCTACCCATCAGTGATAGAGTTACTTTTTTTGTTTTTTAGTAGGAATCTCACTCTGTCACCTAGGTTAGAGTGTAGTGGCATGCTCATGGCCACTGAAGCCTTGACCTAATGGGCTCAGGTGATCCTTCCATCTCAGCTTTCCTAGTAGCTGAAACCACAGGCGCACACCATCATGCCTGGCTAATTTTTAAATTTATTGTAGAGATGAAGTCTTGCCAAGTTGCCCAGGCTGGTCTCAGACCCCCAGGGCTCAGGCAGTACTCTCGCCTCTGCTTCTCAAAGTGCTGGGACTAAGGCATGAACCACTGTACCCAGCTAAAGTTACTTTTTAAGCCTTTTACTTTGACTACATTTCTCCTTTTTCCATATTAAATTATTTTTTTCTTGTCAGTACTTTCCCCTATATGTCACTCTAGTCTAGATTAGGTACATTTTTTTCCTTTTTGTGTTCTCTGCATGTCAAATGTGCTTTCCATTTACGAAGCATCCCGCTTTTTATATTCTGACACTTTTCAAAAATCTGTGTCCAGCAAACAGCAATAAAGTGATTAGGAGAGCTAAGAAATCAGTCCTTTCCCGGTATTTCCTGTGAGTTCACGTGGAATCTCCTTGGACCAAGCTTAATGAGGCATTTAATATATCTCCTTCAGGCCAAATTTTACTGAATTGAATTTTTTTTAAGTGTGATCATAAAGGAATACTGACCTTTGTTTATAAAGGAAGTGTTGGTTTACATTGAATCTACAAGCTTTGCCTTATTTGGGAGAAGATTAGGACAAAAGAGTTTTTTTCCCCAAACTACAGAATAGATACACTTTTGTTTTTCTGCTGTAATGGTATTTGAATGCAATTTAAAGTATTCTTTATATACTTTGACTTTTTCAATATGCTTTGATGATTTGCATTCTGCTTTGGTGGTAATATTATTTCCAATCCTGCTTTACCTTTTTTTTTTTTTTTTTTTTTAATAGAGACAAGGTCTTACCATGTTGCCTAGGCTTGTCTCGAACTCCTAGGTTCAAGTGATCCTTCCACCTTGGCCTCCCAAAGCGCTATGATTTCAGACATGGACCACTGTGTCTGGCCTCCACCTAAGTTTTACATAGATTACTTATTCCTGAGATATACGTACTTAACTTTTCCTTTCTAGCACTTTCCTTCATTAATTCAATCAAGAGGTACTTATTGATTATTGGGGGAGCATGGTTAAAAAGGAAATAAGCAATCCCTAAGGAATTTGCTATTTCCTCAATTCAAAAAGATGGCATTTCTGTTTAGTTTTACATGTTTAAATTTTTCATAGTAAAAAGTTTTGAAAAAGAAAGTGACATTTGGATGATTCATTTTCTATTTTAGAAAGTGAGACCAAGCTCGAGACTGAGAAATTGGTTCCAAAGCAGGAAGCATCCAAGGAAGTGGAATCACAGAGGACAATATTCAATAGAATCTGCAAAGACCAGGAACATTTTCCAGGGTACTCACTCATTTTAGAGAACTTAATCAATGGAAAGACAGGCCTAAAAAAGCATCAAGGAAACTTGAATAAAGGAGAAGAACATAGACGTGACCAGTGTGGGAAAAGCTTCATGTACAGCATCAATCTTATTGGACATCAGAGAATTCACACAGGAGGAAGACCCTTTCAGTGTAAAGAGTATGGGAAAGTCTTGGTTCAAAACACAATTCTTTTTAAACACCCCATAATTCACATTGGTGAGAAACCTTTCACTGTAATCAGTGCGGTAAAAGTTTTTGTCAAGGTTCAGTCCTTATTAAACATCAGAGAAATCACACTGGGTAAGAACCTTATGAATACAACGATTGTGGCACAATCTTTAGTAACAGTACAGGACTTACCCAGCATCAGAGATACCATAACTTAATAAAATGTTACCAGTGTAGTGAGTGTGGGAAGACTTTCAGGGAACATTCAAATCTCACTAACAGTGAATTCATACAGGAGAAAAACCCTATAAATGTGATGAATGTGGAAAAGTTTTCAGTGGAAGTTCTAACCTTACTAGACATCAAAGAATTCACACTGGGGAGAAACCCTATGAATGTGATCAATGTCTGAGCTCATATCTCACTGAACATCAGAGAATCCACAGCAAAGGAAAACTGTATGTGTGTAATAAATGTGAGAAATCCTTTAGACAGAAGTCAGGCCTTTTGAACATGAGAAAAAAACACAACTAGTCAAAATCACATTGCTTTAATTGCTGTAGTAAAAATGTTAAGCAGCATTTGTTTCTTGCAGAATTTACAGAAGCCACATGAAAATTCTCAATGTCTGTTACCTTCTTAATTCCCTCTGACATGGAAGTATCCACACACTAGATTCTTTCTCTCAGAGTGAACTAGGCCAGATTTTCTATTTCCAGGTGTCAGGAATGGCGAGTTAAAAATGAAAACCTTCAAGATGACTGATTTTATCCTATTCACAATTAAATCCAACTTAGAGAAAAATGCACACCCACAAGTCATAGTTGAAAGTACCATAGCATTTCCCAAATAAGTAGTTGAAGGTTGCTTTTCTTCCTCACTTTTTTCCCCTTTGCTTTAGAAATGTGTTGTGATTAACACCTTAATAACTTATCTGAGATGTTGCTTTAAAGGGGAGTTGATATGAGTGAGAGTGAGGAAAGCGCACTAGGTTCTGTTATCCACTAAGCTACTGTGTAGCCCCAGGCAGTTTGCCCACACTTCTCGGCTTTAGATTTCTCTCTGTGAATTACGGGATTAGAAATATAATCTTGCTAGGTCCCTTCCACCTCTATGATTAGGTGATTTTTTTTTTAATGCCATCACACCACTATATTTTGTTCCTTAGCTTCATATTTAGGAGCCTTTCTCACAAATTGGTTCCAGTGTTTCAGATGTAATTTGCCTTTACTATCCTACATGAGCCCTCTGCTCCTATTATGTTGATCTCACTTTCCTCAGCCACCCTGTGTACACTCAAACTTCCATGTCTTTTTTGTTCTTTCTTCCTCTTTAACACTTTGAATTCTATCTTTGTTGTTTCCCCAACCAGACTTAATTTTACTTTTTTAGATCGACTTAGCTTTATTTTATTTTATTTTAGATTTAGGGGGTACATGTGCAGATTTGTTACATGGACATATTGTGTAATGGGTTGGGCTTCTAGCATGTACCCATCACCCAAATAGTGGCCAATGTACCCAATAGGTAATTTTCATTCCTCACCACCCCCTGAAACACATCCCTCCCTTTTGAAGTTTTCATCTTTATGTCCATGTATACCCATTGTTTACCTCCACTTATAAGTGAGAACATGTGGTATTTGATTTTCTGTTTCTGAGTTATTTCACTTAGGACAATGGCCTCCATTCATGTTGCTGCAAAGGGCACAATTTTGTTCCTTTTTTAATGCCTGCATAGTATTCCATGGTGTATATGTGTTACATTTTCTTTATCCAATCAACCATTGATAGACACTTAGGTTAAGTCTATGACTTTGTTACTGTGAATAGTGCTGCAATAAACAGAAAAATACACATTAAAATATATATATAATGATTTATTTTCCTTTGGATAGATACCTAATAGTGGAATTGCTAAGTCAAATGGTAGTTCTGTTTTTAGTTCTTTAAGAAATCTCTATTCTTTAAGAAATTTCCATAGAGGTTGTACTAACTTACATTCCTACCAACAATGTATAAGCATACCCTTTTTTCCGCATTCATGTCAACATCTGTTGTGTTTTGACTTTTTAATAATGGCCATTCTGACTAGTGTAAGATGGTTTTCCACTGTAGTTTTAATTTGCAGTTCTCTGATGGTTAGTGATATTCAACATTTCCTACTTTTTAAAGAGTTTTTCCCTATTTTGAGTTATTTGAGTTCCTTGTAGATTGTGAATACTAGTCCTTTGTTTGAGGCATAATTTGTAAATATTTTCTCTAATTTGTAGGTTTTCTGTTTACTTTGTGGATTATTTCTTTTGCTGTACCAAAAATTTTTAGTTTAATTAAGGCCCATTTGTCTATTTGTTCTTGCTGCATTTGCTTTTAGGACAACCAGATTTTATATACGTCTTACCATAACTTCATTTGGAATAAACTAGCTTTCTGAATGCTAAACCTCCTAGAGATTGTGTAACAATAAATGTGTCACCAAAAATGGGCCTGGGTTAAATATTAGTGATCCTGCTGGGCTCTTTTTGCCTATGTGCTTTCAGTTAACTTGGTGACAATTGTGTTTACCTTCTAAAAATAAGATACTGCTCCTTAGGGAAGAGAAGGGCAGTCTCTTTCTGGAGATATTGGAAAAAACTCAAGTAGGCATTGGTCACCCTCACTGAGGAGGGAGCTTGTGATACTGACCCAGACAAACACCAGGCTGTAATGGGATTCAGAGGAAGCTCTTTTACAGATGGTACTCTGTAAGTTGCTGTTGCTGCTGTGCACTACACATCCAGGTAGGATAGTCCCAAATGGAAGTGTTCCTTGTTCAGGCATCTGTATTTTATACCAGTGCAGAGAAAAATAAAATGGGCAGGACCTGGTTGGAAATTCTAAGATCTTTCCCCAAATAAAGTAGAGTATGATGCAAATCAAAAGATAACCTAGAAGCTCACTGGATTAGAAGACAGGTAGCAAGGCTCAAAGCAGAGAAAGCCACAAGTGATGAGTACAGTATACCCTGGGATAGGTGAATCATAGAAAGTCTTTCCTCTAGCATGGTTTACATATGAAAGTTGGTTTAGTTCAGGGACTGAAGTACTCTGAGTACATTAGCTATCATTTCTATTGAACTTGAAATTACTATCTGTTGATAATAGATCTATCATTTTGATATGATTAGCCAGGTACTTATAAGTGGACAGACCTTGAATTTCCTCTAGGTTTCTAAGGGAGAACTTAAACTTCCATCCAAATGTGACAACTTTGAAGGGTAACTCAAGTTATGGACACTTAAGACTCTGGGATGACTATATATTATTTTGAACATTGTAATTTGCCAAATGCTTTTTCCCCCTGTACTCTTTCTCCCTTGTATTCACCTCTCTCTCTTTTAAAAAACTCTTGTCCCTTTTTTCTGACTGTGTACATTACTTCTACCACTGTGAGCATCATTTCTTTCTAAATCCCTGCCCTCTCCCCATCAAACTTGTGTTTCCTAGATATCAGTACGTGTGGGGAAGAAGAGTTAGAGGATTCAATCAGAGGTGATGGGGTGACATTTAAGAAAAAAGGGAAAGAATCTAAGGTAAAGAGTCAAAGCACAGATACCTTATATCAGAATTTATGATCAGTTGTTAGTAAAAAGGTCTGAAAAATACTCAATGTGTATTCCTCTTATGTAAAAGAGGTCTAAAGGTAGACAGTTTGAGGCTGTTGTTTTTGCTGTATGAATTATCAGGGATCTAGGTCCCTTCGACCTTGTCACCATCCTCTGTAACAGCTGTATGCAGTCGCTAAAGCACCAGCCATCAATTCTGCATTCCAGTCAGCAAGAAGTCACAGTGGGAGGAGACCCGAAGGGGTTGCCCAGTCAGAGTTTTCCAAAGAGGTTTTTCAGAATGTACACATTTTCTCTTATATCTCATTAGCCAAAATTTAGTGACATGACCACCCTTGGTTGTAAGGGTAACATGCAAGTTTTATTTCAGATGCAAATGTACAAGATAAAAATTGAAATTGCTATTTTATAAAAAGGAGAGAATATCTATTTAGTAGGCAAACAACAGTTTCTGCCCTAGTCCCAAATAAATACATAATATGTTAAGTTCTGAAGTGCAGGTACGAACTCTTAATGTGTGCTGAAAGGTCAATGGACAAATGAATGAATGCATTATAAGGGGTGCAAGGAACAAAATCAGAATGAGGAGATACAATGGTGCTTTATTGAAAAGTAGTTGGGGATAAAGCAAGGAAAAAAGGAAAGAGGAAAAGAGGAAGTGAGAATAGACAAAAATTCCTGAGTTGGAAGTCTCTTTAACACACAAAGCTTCCTTTAATAACAGTAATAGTATTAAAAAGAGTAATACAAAATACAGTTTATTTTAAAATGATATCAAAAATTTTTGAAAGAAAAAAACATTCTAGAATCCTATCTTTTTAATGTAAGTATTTTCATTTCTTCACATTTTCCAGAGAGATTGATAGATATATAATTTTGTCAGTGTTTTAGAACTTAGAATTTTTCAATCTGTTCTATTTTTATTGATCACTTATTAAAAATACTCCGTGTTTCTACATAATATTTATTACCTTATGGCTTATATAATAATTTTAGGTCAATTTAGTCTTTAATATAAATATACAGTCATGCATCACTTAACAACAGGGATGCATTCTGAGAAATATGTCATTTCAATCAGAGGTGACGGAGTAACATTTAAGAAATGAAAAAAACAAGCCGGGCTCGGTGGCTCAGCCTGTAATCCCATGCCTTTGGGAGGCTGAGGTGAGTGGATTGCCTGAGCCCACGGGTTCGAGACCCGTCTAGGCAGCAAGACCTCATCTCTACAATAAATCAAAAAATCAGTTGGGCGTGGTAGTGCATGCCTGTAATTCCTGCTACTTGGAAGGCTGAGGCGGAAGGATTGCCAGAGCCCAGCATGTCGAGGCTGCGGTGGCCAGGGGCGGCCACTGCACTCCAGTCTGGGCGACAGAGTGAGACTCCAACTCAAAAAAAAAAAAAAAAGAAATGAAAAAAAGGAAAGAATTCTAGGTAGAGAGTCAAAACATAGACACCCTATATCAAAATTTGTGATCAGCAATTTCATTATTGTTTGAAATCTTAGAGTGTACTTATGCAAATTTAGATACAGTTTACTATACACCTAGGCTATAGGTATAGCCTGTTGTTCCTAGGCTACAAACCTGTACAACATGTTGCTGTACTGAATACTGTAAACAAGTTATAACAATGTTAAGTATCTATATATCTAAACATGTGTAAACATAGAAAAGGTACAGCAAAAATATGATACAAAAGATTTTTGAGTGGTACACCTGTATAGGGCAGCTTTATTGTAAACATGTGGGACCACTATCTTATATGTGGCTGGTTATTGACCAAAATGCCATTATCTACAGCACATGACAGTGTAGATAAGGCCATCTCTATCTCTATTTGGGATACATTTCACATGAGGTGGAATTGCTGAGTAAAAAGATTGGCATATATGTTTAAACACTGCTATTAACTGCATTTTTGTCTAATAGACACTGTGTTAACCTTAGAACCAAAGAAATGGCCCCTTTAAGATCTATGTGTAAAGGTACCTGGTTAACTAACCCCCAAAGTCAAGGAGTTAGCCAATCAGGAAACCTGAATTTGGTTTCTGGTTTTGTAGACCTCGGCAACACACTTCATTTCCCTGTGTCTTGGTTTTTTCAACTGTACAATACATGGTTTGATTTTTTTAAATTTATTGAAATATGTATATATTAAAAGGTACACAAACCATAGGTGCACAGCTAAATGAAATATCACAAAGTGAAACCACCCATATTACCACCAAAAGGTCAATACATAGAACCATTATCCATGATGCAGAAGACCCTACTTGTACTCCCTCCTAGACTTTATTTCTTTTCTCTTCCTTATGACTTCTAATATCAGATATTTTTCCTGTCTTCAACACTTAAATGAAATCATTAAGTTTTTTTTTTAAATGCCTGGCTTCTTGTACTATTATGTTTGTGAAATTTATTAGTGTGGTTTATAGCTGTAGTTCATTTTCATTGTTACATTATATTCTATTGTCTGAATAAACTTCAAGTTTTGTATCTGTCCTACTGCATTTGGGTTGTTTCCAGATTAAAGTTATCACTAAAAAATGCTTTTAAAACATGTCTCTGGTGGCTGGGTCATAAAATATGCTTCCAAAGATGGTATTACCAATTTACATTCTCATGAACAATGTATGAACATTCCCATTGCTCCATAATTCTTGCTAATGTTTGGCACTGTGAATCCTTTTTTTTTTTGGTTAGAGCCTCATTCTGTTGCCCAGTCTCGAGTGCAGTGATATGCTCACGGCCACTGTAGCCTCAACCTGCTGGGCTCGAGAGATCCTTCCTCTTCAGCCTTCCAAGTAGCTGAAACTACAGATGTGCGCTACCACGCCCAGTTTATTATTATTTTTGATTTATTGTAGAGAGGCAGGCTCACCAAGTTGCCCAGGCTGGTCTCGAACCCCCGAGCTCAAGCAATCCTCTCGCCTCGGTCTCCCAAAGTGCTGGGACTACAGGCTTGAACCACCGTGCCTGCTGTGAATCCATTTTAAACAGAGATTTCAGTATTGGGCTTGTGGTTCCTTAATAAATATTCAAGGACCAATCATATTGGCAAAATTCAAGAGGCTGAAAACATACAGTTCATAAGACTGTGGAAGGCTGTGTGAAAACAGGCACTTTCAAAGTTTGCTGTTGCAAATACAAAATAATACAATCCCTACAAGGACACACTCCCCTTATTGTTCATTGCAATATTATTTGTTAAAGGGAAAATATTGGAAATAACCCAAACACCCATCTCTAAGAGACTGGTTTAAAAAATTATGATACACCCACACAACGGATTGTTATTCAAGTGTATATAAAAAAGACTATTTCTATGAACAGATTTAGACTAATTTCCAGTCTCATCTGTTAAATGCTAGAGGAAGCATTAAAGAGTGTATATAATTTATAGGAGTAAAGGAGGTAAATACTTACTTTTGCAAGAAAAAAGAAAAAGGGAGATAAAGAGTAGGGAAGGGAGGAGGGAAGGTGGGAGAAAAAAGGATAAATAAAACATTAATGAAAATGGGGTATGAGTATATATGGGGTAAAGGGGTTAGGTTCCTCTGAATTCACCTTTTTATATAATGTTGATTTTGAACCAAGTAAATGCTTTGAATTTTCAAAAAAAAAATTGTAAGGGGATGAAAGAAAAGAAAACCCTGAAATTGAATATAAACAGAAATAAATGATCCTAACTGTATGCCAAGTTTATAATATAATCATACAGAGAAAATAAAATTCAAATAAGGTATGTATATACAGTACTCTGTACTCCCCTAGCTGGATATATAATTTAAGAAAAAATAAAACAAGCAAAGAAATTTTGAACACTATATAGTAGGCATGTTGTTTCTAGTGATATATTGGTACTGTAATTTTGAAACTCTTTTGTTTGTAAGATAGAGTAGATTGAGTTAATATGTTGATGCTCTTGGGAGCCAGGGTTTTTACTACAGATCTGCAATGGTTAAAATGAAAAACAATCCTGTGAAGTTGTTTTGAATAGAAAGTACCTTATAAAATCCTTATCATATGTGCACATATTCCAGCTCTTGTCCACTGACAGGTCTTAGAAGCCATGATATATACCAGTAGCAATGAGCTTATTCATTGCCCCAAACCCAGATCTTAGTTTCTGTAAACCGTTTTCCACTAATGAGAACTGTGGCATCATGGAGCAATGATGATTCCAGGTCTAGGGCAAGAAAGTATAAAATGAGCATAGGATATCTTGTGTGAGAAAATAGAGTGCACAAAAAACTGTTGGGAACTATCAAAAAACATGGAAACTTGTTTGAAAGGGCTCCAGCTAGACCAGTTTGAAATAATTTGAGCATCAATAGTGACTATAATTGTTTATAATGTTGAATTTTTAAAACAACCGAGTTCACTGTAATGAGAACAGGGATGTTTTGCAGGAAATGGCAACTAAGAAATGTAGAATGAGTGTGCCTGTTTCCTCACCTGCTAAATGAGTATGTAACTCACAGGATTGTTACACAGAATGAGTTAATACGTTTAAAGCACTGTGTTGGCTCTTATATTATTGCCCTCTTGAAGAGAATGTGCCCCCTAGCATCTCACGACGGCTAGAGACTGGACCCGACGCTGCGACCACAGAGGTGTGGAAACCTCCGGGATTCCTAGATGGAACATAGCCAGAACCGTTGTTGGCAGAGTGGGCCTCTGTGACGCACTTCCGGTCTTTGTAGTTTCACTCTTTGGGCTGCGGTTGTCAAGGACTCAGAGGTGATGTGATCTGGGCTAGGTGGCATCTCCTCTAACGGATGCCTCGGTGAGCTTCGGAATCGGGCTACCGCTGAGGGCCTTCGGAAAGGCCGGTCTGTACTCTGCGTCCCCGGACTGGATGTGGGGATTTGGCAGCAGGGGCTTCTTGGCCAGAGATTGGCCTGGCAGGTGAGGGGCAGAGGAGGCTGCTCCGGAGCCTGGAAAGGCCTTGTTCACTAAAAACCTCCTTGCGCCCTACCCTTTCCCCACACCCCATGCCTATTCCTGGGCAATTCAGCCTCTCTGCCCTAGTGTTGGTGGCTCTCTGAACTCTCCCTATCCGCATCTTAGGGTCCGGATAGATTTGGATATCGAGAAATGTTTGTATTGTCCGATGTCTTATTCTTTACTATGGATCTATTTTTAACAATAAGCAGGGATAGTTTAAAAATATGCTACAGCCTTTCTTAAACTGATTCATGTAGTATAAAGGCTCTTGCTACCTGTTGGTTTTAAAAAATATTTAAATAGCACCACTGTATACCAGCCCGGAACTGTTCTAAGCACTTTCCAAGTATTATCTGCTTCTCATAATTCTATGAGATAAGCACTGTTATGTAGACTACACTCCTCCCCGCCTCTTTAACATCCAAGAAGAAAATGAGGTTAAGTAACTTGCCCAAGATCATACAGCTGGTAAGGGGTCTAGGCAGGACTCAAAGCCAAGCAGTTTGGCTCCAGAGTTAATTTTCTTAAAACTTTTGCTATACTGACTCTTCTATTTCTGTATTAGCTTTGCAGCCACAACCCAGTAAGTTACTTCTGTCATTTGAATCTGGTTCCTCTTTTAGATCTCAGTAGTTGTGGGCTTCTAGTTAGGATTTAAGATTGGAAAGGTATATATATCTGAAGAAATGTATGTCTGTCAGAGTGTGTCTGCAAACCTGATGAAACAGCCACTTTATTTTTGCATGCATGTGTTTCCCCACTCACCCTTTCATCTTTTTCTTTGGTCAATAGAACAGATTACAGTTCTTACTCTAAAGGAAGCACCATTGGTTGAATAAGCCATCATTGTACCAAAATTGAACATTATCTCATTAAAAGGTCAATTTGCATGTTTGTATGCCAAACCCTTTTATATACATTATCTCATTGAATAATCTTAACAACTTTGCAAGGCATTTATTGTCTCCATTATTTCATATATGAGCTTGAGGCTTAGAAAAATCGATCAAGTAACTTTCCCAAGATCACTTTGTTAGTAAATCAGAATTCACAATCAGATCCACCTGTCTATGGTCTCTGCCACCTTCTATTTTTCTCAGATACAGAGAAAAAATATAGGCTTATATCAGGTCTGTGTGTGTGTGCACGTGTGTGTACATGTGTGTATGATTGCAAATGCATAGAAAACATCAGAAAGGATACTTTCCAATCTTTAACACTGTCTATTTTTGGAGAGTAGAACTTGGTGAAGGAATTCGTATCTGTCTGTACTTTTGGGGCTAAAAACATAGTTGTGAAGAGAAATAATAGTACAAGATCCATTGTGACTGAGGGTAAAAGGCAGGTCTCATACAGTACATGACAAAAGGTCTGGCAGGAGAAAGCAGATGAGCTGAAATGGATGAAGGAAACTTCCGAGAGGATGTGAGGCTTGAATCAAACTGTAGAGATTGGTCGGGATTTAATAAGGGCAGAAGGCAAGACCAGTGTCAGTGCAAGAATGAGGAAAACCTAATTAAAAGAATAGAAGAAAAGCCTGACTGGAGCTGACAGTTTTTGGAAGTTGAATAGAGGAAAGCAAGAGTGGACAGGTCACTAAAGCTAAAGGTCTGACTGCCCTTGAACCATGCTTCAGAGTTCAGGAATTTGCCAGTAAATAGTGGGGAACCATAAGTGGTGACAGCAGAGGTGAGGATAGGGAGATATATTGTGATAAAGGCACATTTGTATTCTGTGGTGCTTAATCTTCACCTACTTGTGTATCCTTGGTAAAGAGCATTCTTCAGTGATGATAATGGTAGATGTGGGGGTATTGAGTTTGCCTTGGCTTTAGGAGAAGAAAAACTTTAAAAGACATGTATTTTTTAAAGATATGATTGTTATGCTAGTTTTATACCTCAAATATACATTGGAGTTGTGATCCTGAATGGGAGATTAGTATTTCTGTTTGTAACAAGGAGGGCAGGATTATTAAAAAAAAAAAAAAAAAAAAAGTGGGAAACCTTTTGGAGGCACTGGGTTCAAAGAAGAATTAAGATATGCTGGTGCAAGGATCTGGGTATTCAGGCCACCAGATCAAAGCAAAATAAGGCAAAGGAAAGCAAAAAGGAAACCAGGATACACAGAGGACGGAGAGAAATTAATTTTTGTGAAACTAAAAGATTTGAAACACCACATACCAGAAAATGACTAACACACATACCAGAAATGATCTTCTGCAGGCAGAGCTCAAAGCTTCAGCTTCATTTTCTGTGAATAGAAAAACTTTGACTTGAAACCAAGTGGGACAGGTGGCAAACAGGAAAAAGTTGTTCTTTAGGAGCCTAGAAGATTGAAAAAAACAAAAGAGCATGAGTGGCTGTTTAATCCATTGCATCCATGTTAGGTTAATTGAGTAATGTGAGAGTACATATTCTGAATTTACCTATTTGATATTTGTATCACAAAACTTTCTTGCCCTAGACCAAATTCAGCAGACAATGTTTCAAGCCATTGCCATCTCTCTCCTGGATATTATAGCTTCTCTCCCTGCTTCCACTTCCTCATGGTTATTAACACAACATCCAGAGTTACACTTTTATATTAAATGTAAGTAAAATTTTGTTACCCTCTTGCTCAAAACCCCCAATTGTTTTCCGCATCCCTTAGCATACAAGTTAGAGCCTTTCTTTACAGCAGCCTCTCATGTTCTGCTCCCAAGCTTCCTGCTTTATTTTCTGTCACTTTCCCTTTTGCTTCCTCTGTTCCAACTATTGTTCAACTAGCTGTTCCATGAAGAACCTAGGCATACTCTTACCTGAAAGAATTTGCACTCGCTGTTCCCTTTGCATAGAACAGTCTTTCTCCTGATAGCTGTGTGACTCGCTCCTTACTTCCTTTGGGTCTGCTGAACTATTGCCTTATCAAGGCCTTTCCTGACTGTATAAAATAGCAACTTTTTTTCCTCCTTACTCTTTACCTCCTTTAACTTTATTTCCTCCATGGCAATTATCACCATGGACATATTTAATTATTGTGTGTCTTCTGTGGCTCCCTTTCCTCCCTATACCCTCCTTTCTCCCATACAGGGCTTGTGATGTAGCAGTTGAGACTATGAATTCTGAAGTCAGATTTGCTGGGTTGGAATTGCAGCTTCACTACTAGCGTAATTGACTTGGACCTTGAATGAGTGACATAAACTCTTTGTTTTCTCATCTGTGATATAGGGATAATAATAGTACCTTATTCATGGTTGTTTTGAAGATTAAGTGGGTTAATATATACAAAGCATCTTAGAACAATGTCTGGTACATTAAAAGCACTATAAATGTCAGCCATTATTAATATTGTTATTAGAATGTACATTTCATGAGATTGGGGACTTTGTTCTATTTGCAGCTGTATCCCCAGTGCCTAGAATAGTACTTAGAAATGGTAGGTTCTGAAAAAATACTTGCTGAATGAACGAGCGGTGTATGAAAAGTTTTGACAAAAAAGATAATGTGGTAGTCACAATGATGGTGAGTCAGTACCAAGAAAAGTGGGGGGAAACACGAACTCAAGGATCCTGTCTTTAGAGGAAAAATTCCTCTTTACTCTTCTTTGGATGGTGATTATAAAAGTCAACCAAAGATGTTAGAAATTTCTGGAGAGGATTATGTTTGCAGGTTACCTAGAAAGATGCACTTCCACCCCAGTTGTTTTCCCCCCCTTTGATAAATGTAACCAGTAATGACAGTATGAAACTAACTTTTTTCTACTTGTGATATGATCAGTGTTCACCTGTTACTTAAATACCCTGTCTATAGTTATTTAATTTCATGATGCATATCAACACCTAAGAATAGTTTAGGGTTATTTTTGCAATGAATTACAATAATTTTACTTAAAGCAACATTTTTAATCTACAGATCTTGATTCATTTGTGCATAGTACAATTTATGTGGTGGTTGTGACCAGATTTTTGTTTTGCCTTTTAATCCAATAGGTTTAAAAAATATGGCTGGGCTCGGTGACTTGGCCTGTAATCTCAGCACTTTGGGAGACTGAGGCGAGTGGATTGCCTGAGCCCATAGATTTGAGACCCACCTGGGCAACTTGGCAAGACCTTGTTTCTGCAATAAATAAAAAAAAATTAGCCGGGTGTGGTAGCGCGCAGCTGTAGTTCCAGCTACTTGGAAGGTTGAGGTGGAAGGATCGCCAGAGCCTAGCAAGTCGAGGCTGAGGTAGCTGGGAGCGTGCCACTGCACTCCAGTCTGGGCGACAGAGTGAGACTCCAACTCAAAAAATAAAAAATGATAGTATGCCACATAAAGAAAAGATACATAGTATTTTGTGGAATCTTTATTTCAGTTGTTTTTGTGTATCTCGTGCATGCACAAACATGCATTTATACATTTATATACACGGTGTATGTGTGTTCTGGGTTGTAACATAAAATATTTCTTACTGAGAGTCCTGGTAAGAAAAGTTTCAAAACCTCTGCCCAGGAATGGTACTTAGAAATGATTGGGTCACATAATTCTATTTCTTTCAGAAAATTGCCATCATTAATTACTATCCTGGTTAAGATTGTTCATAAGTTTTATGTGGTCATAGACATTTGTTTCTTTTTTTTGGCAGTAATTTTATTTTACATAAAATTTTCTACCCTCTACCTTCAAGTAGCTTCAAAGATAAATAATTTTCAAGAAATTAAAAGGCAAGGAAAAGCTCAGATTCTACTCCTGTTTTAAAATATTACAGCTAATATTTCCTTCATTTTAATATCTCTGAGCCTAGACCACCAACATCAACTACTTTTTAAAATTCTTTTGCCATATTACTTAGACCACTAGGACATTCATTTAATCTTCCAATAACATTTATAAGAAAAATAACAATGTCACCACTTAAGAGTTTACTAAGCAGCCAGCTTCTTTGTGCTCTTTATCCATGATCTCAATATGTCTTTATATCAACCTAGAAAGATAGGTAGTGTTGGTTTTAGGATTCCTATTTTGCACGTTGAGGAGACTAAGGCTTAAACCATAAAGCCCAGGACTTTGATGGGAGTACCTGGAGAATCATGTCTCAATCACAAACCTTCCATACTTCAAACGTGAATCTCTCCTCTACACCTCACCTGACTGGAAAGACTCTGCCTCTCCTCCCCAAATGCAATTCTTAAGCTTCTTATGCTGTCTTTTTATCTTTTTATTTATTTTTTTACTTTTCCTTTACCCTCCATTTTGTTTCCCTTTTCTCCTTGATTCTTAGTGTCATCTGTGATAACTTGGGCCCAAAGTACCTACTTACCTTCATACAACTAAAAATTTGCTATAAGTCTAATATCCTGCCATTCCAGTGGAAATCCAGTATACTCAAGTTGATTTGAGCTACTTCATTCAAAATGATCAAAACTGACCCTTCTTTCAATAAATTGTGGGAGTTTTGGTTTCATTTCTGTTTTCCTTCCTATATTAACGTGCATTCGTTTTTGCATTATCCTTATCATTAATCATACATTCAGTGATCTTTCTTAATGAGGCAAAGTGACTGATTTTAGTATAAATACTCCAAATCCCTGCTTATCCTGAGGTTTTCTGCATTTTTATATTTTCTCTCTGCAAATTATTTTTTAGATCCCAGGGTTATCAGAAGAAAAGATCAAGGGGGAATGATCAAGAATAGATTTTTTTTCTGACTAGTTTAACCTTATATGGCTACAACCTTAGCCCTTCAGACTGCAGAGATGCAGGAGGGATTTCTGGCAGTGAAGGTAAAGGAGGAAGAGGAAGACCATGCCTGTGGACCAGAATCAGGCCTGTCAAAAAATAACCCCCATGCCAGAGAGATCTTTCGTAGACGCTTCAGGCAGTTCTGCTATCAGGAGACCCCTGGGCCCCGAGAGGCTCTTCGAAGACTCCAGGAGCTCTGCCATCAGTGGCTGAGACCAGAGATGCACACCAAGGAGCAGATCCTGGAGCTGCTGGTGCTAGAGCAATTCCTGACCATCCTGCCTGAAGAGCTTCAGGCCTGGGTGAGAGAGCATCACCCTGTGAGTGGAGAGGAGGCAGTGACTGTGCTGGAGGATTTAGAGCGAGAACTGGATGATCCAGGAGAGCAGGTGAGATGATGGGAGAATGGGTTTATAGGAACAAGTATGGGGTTTCAGTGCAACAAGAGGAAGAGGAGGAAGATTTCTTTATGCCAGACTTGATCTGCTGTAGGTTCTTAATTTCTCTGCCTCTGTTTTCTCTTTGCCAGCTTCTTGGTCCTTTTTCTATCCAGTGACTCTGAGGGAGGCCTTTTTGCAATGTCCTCTCTGATATTTGGTTCCCAATTGTGCCTGATTTCTACCAGGTCCTGATCCATGCTCATGAACAGGAAGAGTTTGCAAAGAAGAAGGCAACTCTAGGAGCAGCTCAGGAATCGTCAAGTGGCCAGTTCCAAACCTTGGAAGAGCAGTTTCAGTGTAATTTGCAAGAAATGTGCCCGGTTCAGGAGATTGGTGAGGATTAGAATTTTCTCAGGGAACCTACCTCATTTCCTGAATGTTAATCAATTCCACACACTTTTTTAGTGTCTGCTATATGCCAGGCATTGTGCCAGGTACTGGAGATACAGTGACTAACAATGGTGATCCCGTCTCTCATAAGTTTACAGTCTAGTGGGAGAGACAGACAATTGAACAAGCAGTTACAGTACAGTACATTCTCTCCCTGACGTCTGGGTATAATGTTTTGGAGTGGGGAAATAAACAGAAAAAGTGACTACTTGACCCCTTCCATTCGTTTTCCTGGTCAGTTTATTTCTTTTGTCTTCGGAAAGAACATGTTATTTCATATTACCTTTATTTCATGTTATTATTTCAGATGGCGAGGCTAGGACTTGGAATGGGGAGTTAGCCCCCAAGAGCGAGCTTTCTAAGGAAATGAAATCTCTTAGACAAGTTTCTGGAAAACTGAATGGTGATATTACTCAGATGCCTGAATGTGGAGACACCTGTGACCTTGAAGGCAGATTGGAAAAACACCGGGTAAGCTCTTCAGTGGAGAGACCCTATATCTGTGGTCAATGTGGAAAAAGCTTCACCCAGAATTCCATTCTTATTGAGCACCAAAGAACACACACAGGTGAGAAGCCCTATGAATGTGATGAGTGTGGGCGGGCCTTCAGCCAGCGATCAGGCCTATTCCAACACCAGAGACTCCACACTGGGGAGAAGCGCTACCAGTGTAGTGTTTGTGGCAAAGCCTTTAGCCAGAATGCTGGGCTTTTCCATCACCTCAGAATTCACACTGGGGAGAAACCTTTCCAGTGCAGTCAGTGCAGTAAGAGTTTTAGTCGACGTTCTGTCCTCATTAAGCATCAGAGAATTCACACTGGAGAGAGGCCTTATGAATGTGAAGAATGTGGCAAGAACTTCATTTACCATTGCAACCTCATCCAGCATCGGAAAGTTCACCCTGTGGCTGAATCAAGTTAGCTCCTTGGAACAGGTAGTGCAAAATTTCCTGACAGGAACACTAGCAAGGTACCAAGGGTACTCTTTGTTACTTTGTTCCTGAGAATAATAATAGTTTGATCTCCCAGCACAGAAAATTCTTGGGAAAATCTTATTCTTATGCTGAGAGAAGCATAATAATATCTTAAATACATCTGTCGAGTTCCCTCTTGTCTGTGACATCCACAGCTTTATAATATTGATTATTGCTTTTTGTGTTGACTTCATTATATATGCTGTAGACCAAGTCTTACACACACCTGTGCAAGAAGTTTTCTAGGTGTTCTTCAGGAAGACTTCTTCATCCCAGTTTTTAAAAACTTTAAAAGTTTAAAAATAATTATATACAGCTTGAGTACAAAATAATATCAAAGGCAGTTCATTGAGTATTTAAAAAGTAATTTAAAAATAAATGTAGTAAAATTTATAATGCAAACTACCTGACTTCTTTCCATTCACATAGGATAATTTTCTTTTTAACCTACAAAAGTAGGCAGATAAATCCATATAAATGTACAAAAAACTTCTCCCTATAGATGTTTAGTAATTTAACTGTCAGTCAGAAGCCAAGGGATTGAAGCAGCCATATGTTTTAGCAGCTTAGTGGCTAGTCATAACATATATTGTTTAAGATTTTAAATTTGTACAGAGGCCAAGAAACTTAGCTTAACATCTGATATCTCATTTCAGATCTTCATTTTGAAAATATAGACCTTTTTGCATTTTCCCTGAGACATATAATGAGCATTTTCAGTTTTTGCCTTTTTCTTAATCTTTTGTATGGAAATATCAAACATATACTAGAGTAAAGAGGTGTATGATCAGTCTTTCATGTTGATTGCTTTTTATAACTTCCACACTTTACAGCATTCACTTTTGATTACTACTAAGGTCATACATATAAAAATTTCATTCCCTTATCACTAATTGAGTAAATCTCTACAAAGCTTTATACTAGACCCAAAGACAAAGAAATGTTAAATCTTATGGTGATAAAACTCTGGTTTGGAAGACCCAGTACTTAGTAGGTAACTTGAGACTAATAGAATCACTGCAAGGGGCCTTAGAGATAACCTCTGCATGCCCTTATTTGAAGGTAGAGAAAAGGAGGCCCTGGGAAGTAACTAAGATTATACAGCCAGTTAATATCAGAACAGGAACTAGAACCCTGTCTCCTAACTCCTAGTGCAGTGCTCTTTCCACTGAGCCACTGGAAGCATTATAATACCAAATAGAAATTATAAGTGTATGGAATTTATAGAATTTATAAGTCATTGAGATTTTGCTTTATAGCTCAGCAAACCCTTCCATCTTTGTGTGTCAATAAATATACAATTTCTCTATTTAATTTAAAGTGGAGTTCAGGGAAGACTCTTCTTTTTTATTCTTCCTTGGAAGAATTTTATTTATTTTCATAGTGATCATTTATTTTTAACTTCTAAAATTTAATTTACTTAGTAGGACTTTTTAAAAAAGATAATTTATTCTTGATTTGGTTCAAAAATCGAAATATAAAAGGATCCCCTTCCTTCCCCTTATAGATAGCTATTTTACTGGTTTCTTATGTATCTTTTGATATTTATATAGATATAAGAAAATATGAATATATGATCTTGTTTTCTTCATTACACAGAAAAATGCCATGTTATTTATACTCTTCTACACCTTGCTGTTCTTATGAAGAATATAGTCTTTAGAGATTTCCACATCACAACAAAGAGAACTTCCTAATTCTTTCTACAAATAAAGAGTCTTTTTTGTTGGTGCTTCATAGTTTATTTAACAAACTCCTATATGTAAAAAAATTACTACTTAAAAATGTTAAATATTCTCTTTCATTCTTTTCCCCAATTTAGTCCAAGTCAAGTTCTTTCTATTCAAAAGCTAACAACTTCAACATGAACTAGGAAACATATGGACAATCAGAACTGCATATGATTTTTCTACAGAGAAATAGAGAAGTGATGGATAATATTTTTCAGTTTAGTGTATTTGGTTCTATCATTATTCTTAGAGCTGATATTTCAAACTATTTGTGTTACCACTTGTGGCTAATTGTGGGTATTATCAAAAAATTGTAAATTTCCTTAAGAATTGTTTTATTGCATCTTGAGGTTAAATATTTCCAAGAAAAATACATACAGAGTGAAGTTAAGGAATATATAGTAGATTTAACTTTGAAGTAAAATCAACTTCTCAAGTAAATATGTTTTCCATAAAGTGATATAATACATATACTATAATATTCTGAATTTCTAAATATCTTGAATGCCTCTCTATATGTTGAGACTGCATGTTTGGATAATTCCATTACATCAGGTCTTAAAAGATTTTAATTATGAACAGATCAGGTCTTAAAGAATGTATTTCTAATGGGGTGAGTTTTTATACCTGCAATGGCATGTTGGATGTTTGGTCTGTTTTGTGCTTGTTTTTTTACAGCTTCTCAACAAAATCTTGTTTTTTTTATTCCCTAGTAACTGGTAAAATACTAAGAAACAACAGTTATTTATGTGGCAGAGACAGATATACTGCTTAGAATGCAATGATGCTTAACATGATTAAAATGACAGTTTACCAAACTATCTTCCTTTGTGATACTAATTTTGCTGATTCTCTTGTACTAATACTTTTATCTGGGATGCATATTTCTCAGCTAATGAGAAGTAATATTTGACTTAACTGATAGACAATGACATGTGGACTTTGGCAGCTTCTGTGATTATTCCATTTCTCCATGGTCAGAATTTCTTAGTTTTCTCCCTTTCACATTCTAAGTGAAAGTCTTTATTTAGCCTTGATCTGCTTTCAGGTGTTTCCAGGCCTAGTAGCCACCTTTTCCTATCCCCTTGAAGAGTCTAGTCTGAAAAAGCAGAGTAGTCAGAGTATATTTGACTGAGCAAGATATAGGAAATATTGATTCAAATCCAATTAAATAATCTTATTGGTTCTTGAGGACAGTCTAGCACCCGTTTGAACACTGGTCAGGACAGCGGATATGGCATTAACAAAAGACTGAGAATCTTGCAACCAAATCTGCAAAACTCTAGTATGAGTTTAGTCTTTGGTAAGACAATATTAGCTTTAAAAAGTTTTCTTTTTAGAGTCTAATACACTATACTTATACATTAATGCATGTAGAGTTTAATATGAAATGAGAAAAGTGAATCCCATAGTTCTTAAGCACTCATAGTTATCTTTCTATTTTTTATCACTCTAAAATTTTAAAAACAAAACCAACTATGAACAAAGATCATTGTGAATTATATCTAGTTTCATAGATACTTAGACTTTGAGCCCTGACACCCATTTTAGGTATCTGCAAACTACAACAGCAACAAGGAGAAAGGAAGAATAAATATGAGAACATAAAAAGGAATCAGAAGGTAAAATTAGACGGTAAAATTGTAGATTGGGCCAATAAATGGTAACCAAAGAGAAGGAAAAATGAAAAGATAGGTGCAGAGATAGAGTGTTTACCAAGAAGCATGTTTCATCTTCATAATAAGTATTAGAAATCTCTCCATCTTTCAAATGGCCCAGCTTTTTAGGTAGTGCCATCTTAAGCAGTGAAAATAGTGTCACTGCCCTTCCCTCCTTGCCCTTTTTAGTACTTTCCATTTAAAAAAAGAATACGAAGAAGAGCATAATCCACAAATCACTATGATTTTTAGGTCTATTTGAACACATCTCCAGTTTTCTCTGCCAACTGTGCAATGTTAAAAGCACCATTTCTCCATGTCTATTTGTGTTAGGATCACTTGTGTTGGTTGTTTGAAGTGCAGTTTCGTGGGCCCCACCTCAGACTTACTCAGCTTTTGAGGCAGGGTCTTGGAATCTTGTGTGGTGTGTGTGTGTGTCTACATAAAAATATATAATATCTGTGGCTTTCAAATATAAGGTAACTAATAATTTATTTTCCAACTTGGGAGAGTTTCGAGAAAGAGCATACTGTTAATAGTTACACCCAGACAATAGGCATAAACCAGGGTGTATGGTCCCCCTATTAAAGACTTTTGTGATAGGCAATATTTTTTCAACTGAGGAGATGGAAGATGAGACAGAATCAGAAAGAATACAGTATTCTGTCATGCTAAGGCAGAAAATATATGAACAAGACTGGAGACGTAGGTGAAGCCACCCCCAAAGGTGGGACAGTATGTCTACAAAAACAAAATTAAAAAACAAAATTCCACCCCCAAAATTAAAACAAATTCACTATTAACGTGGCTAGTTACCTGAGATGAATCTATTGAGTGAATGATTTACCAAGCAAGGTGGATGATTCCTGGAAGCACAGGAGTGTTTCAGTAGTATGGGATCAATGCAGTAGGGTATTTGACCTTATGTTGTAGGGAAAAATGAGAAGATAGGGTACTAGATCAGAAGTTTTCAGTGATAAGGCAGAGTATGAGTTATTTTAAGCAGGTAGCTGGGATGAATGGGGGGGAGGGGCATTGTGCCAAATAGTTTCATAATCTACCCCAGCCGCCATATTCAACAGTTGCCTCAAGATCATTTACTGTGGAGATGGGAGTGGCGGTGGCCTCCCATCACCACCTCCTCCTGCTAATTCACTATGGAAGGACAGGTAGTCAGGGATCTATAATCCCCATACTTAATAGTGGTTACGTTATGCAGAGGGACCTGATTTATTTAAACACTTAAAGGAAAACAAGGTAACATCTGTCTCTGAATGCCCCTTTCCTGGGGGGGGGCTGATTATTGCTTCTGACCCTTGGGGCATTGCTGCCAGGGCAAAGTGAAGGTAGCTGGACAGGCCTTCTTTGCCCTGAAAGCCCTTTATCTTCTGAGAGACATAACCAGGACAGGGAAGGAACAGCTCTGAGTGTGCCTGTGCTTAGACTCCCCCCACCCCCACCCCCACCGCCCCTGCCATCATCCATCCTACGGACCTGGTTGGGTTCAAAGCTGCTGGTTGGGGCCTAACTGAGAAAATAATTTCCCTGAAGGCTGCAGGGAAAGACCCTCATGCCTGAGACCGCGGAGAACTGGGGGTCCTAGGAAACGTAGGGCAGGGCAGGATCGGTGAAAGAGGTTAAGGGTTTACAGTGGGAGAGAGCGAAGTCAGCCCAGACTGAGTGCTGCTGGGCACAAGAGGTTACAAGCCCTGATCGACCATTTCTGCTTGAGCCTTTATGAGACTTCTGAGCTTGCGAAGGCGGGCCACACGGCGGGCACAAATTAACCACCGAGATGATAGGTCCTCCAGGTGTCCTAGAAGAGCCTGCAGTGGAGCCGGCCGAAGCGAGTTCGTTCGCTCATTGACGTGCTTCCGATACGTGTGTGTGTGTCCTAAGAACCGTGCTCCCTTTCCCCCTGGAAAGTGTTCGCATCATGGTGCCCCCGACTCCAAGTGGGCGTAGGCAGATTACTGGCTCCCTCTACCCATGCAAGATACTCTATACCTTCGCAGAGGTCACAGTACTTGGAGGTGGGAGTGTTGCCCCCTTTTCCCTGGGTTCCTCTTTTTTACGTAGATCCCCCAGGATCCGTATTCTGTATTCCGTGTCCGCGCCTCCGGACGCTTCAGAGGTGTAGAGAACTGAACAAAGTCAAACCGGGACACAGATCAGCGGGAAGGCTTCCCCAGGGTCCATGGTTAATGCTGGCGGGTCCTTATGGTTAATGCTATATATACTTTTCCTGAATCCTGCGGCCGTTTTACCTTGACAATTTTGCAGAGTTTTCGTAAAAATTCCCTGTACTAATGATAATGATATCGTATATTTGTACTGTAAAGGCTTAACACTTTAAAAAAACATTTTACATAATCCTCACAATTTTGCAAAATACAGGGAAGTGGTAGGTGAATTTCTGTTAAGAAACAGATTCAGAACTTCGCACATTCAAGCAAACATTTATTGAGTGCCAAATATGTGCTGGGTTGTATTTTGTGAAAATGAAAATAAATCCGATTAAAAAAAGGCATTATTTACCTTATAGTATAATGTGGGAGACATTGCATTGGGGAAAATAAACTTCACAGGTAGGAGGAACTTTGGAGGTGGGGATTTAGAGATAGCTTCCCTGAGAAGGCAATAGCAGAACTGTCTCTGGATTATTAGGAGTTATGTAGCAAGGAATAGATACAGCATATGATGGAGCAATCAGAAAACCGTTAAAAAAAACTTCAAGTAAATGAAGGTGGGTGTGGTGGATTGGGGCAAAGAGGAAAAGTAGAGAATAACAAATATGCCAAGGAATTTACAGTTTATAGGGCAGTGTGCTTTTCCATCTTTTTAATGTTATGGCACATAAGGAAAATTTGTGTGCACACTGCTTGCAGAAGAGACTAGGTTAAGGGCTTCAGTCTCCACAGCCATCCCAGTAGCTGAGGAAATCAATATGCTGGCATTTCTAAAAGTCATTTGAGTCACCCAGTGAACTGTGGCATTGTGTAGTATTTGGGCAGGTATGTTAGGCTACAGATTAGGCAGCCTGTGTCTGCACTTAAGCAGGGTAGTCATGTAACCTTACTAGCCTTCTAGAAATATTAGCCTTCTAGAATATTGTAGAAGCAGTGTGGTGAATGAATTGAAAGGAGGCAAAACTGAAAGCAAGAGAGACAAGAGACTTACGTCTGTCAAAGAAAGACCTCAAACCATAAATTGGTGAAAGTAGCTCAGTGACTATAGAAATGAAGAACGAACAGAATGAAACTATATTAAAGATTAAAGATTTAATTAGACCTGATAACTAATTAGATTGATGAACATGAAAAAGAAAAAGTACCAGAGCACTGCCTATCACACACTAAGTACTACATAAGTGTTTTTAAAAGTAAAATAAATGTAGCCAGGGATAAATAGGTTTTTGGATTGGATGATTAGATAAATGTACTGCCATTTTATGAGATGGATAATACTGGAAGAAAAATTGGTCATGAGGGGAAAGTGATGAATTTTTGATGCTGTCAAGTTAAAGATGTTCATAAGACATATAAGCGAAAGGGTCTAATACACCATTGGATTTTAAAGGTCTGGACCTTCAAAGAAAGATTGGTATGAAATATCAGACTTAGAAGTTCTCAGATGTCAGCTGATACCATAGAATTGTTGAGATTGTCCAGAATTAACGCGGGATGAGATGCCTCAATTTAGGACACTAGGCATTTTTTTGACATGCAGAATAAGAGCCATGAAGCAGACTCAAGTCTGAAATTTGTCTCTGACCTCTCTAATCTGGAGGTACAAGAAACTAGTAAGAAAGAGCCAGGGCAGGTGTGGTGGCTTATTCCTGTAATCCCAGCACTTTGGGAGGTGGAGGCGAGAGGATTGCCTGAGTCCGGGGGCTCAAGACCAGCTGGGCAACTTGGTGAGGCCTCGTCTATACAATAAATCAAAAATTAGCCAGTCGTGGTGGTGCATGCCTGTGGTTCTAGCTACATGGAAGTCTGAGGTGGAAGGATTGCTTGAGCCCAGCAGGCTAAGACTGTGATGGACATGAGCGTGCCTCTGTACTCCAGTCTAAGCAATAGAGTGAGATGCTATTGCACACACAAAAGAAAAAGATAAAGTGCCATTAGAAACATATGTATTTAATAAGTACTTATATAATACAAGGGAGGACTTCAAAAAAACCCTAATTGTCTTTTGGCGGGTGGGTCCCTTGTAGTACACGCTTCCCCCACTAGTTAAGTGTTCTAGGAACCCATCGGCATCAGTGAACCATTAGTGTTGTTGTAAGAGGCTGCGTTCGGTTTCAGTGAATTTCTTTTTGGAGATTGAACGTGTTTGCCCGTTTCATGATGGCTGATTTACGAGTGCACCTACCCACACCATACTGAGTGTTCAGCTGTTTTAGTTTTTGACCAAAAATATGGCATGGCCCCTGTGCCCCACCCTCCCTATTCACCCAATCTTGTCCTGTGTGACGTTTTGTTTGTTTCCCCTGATAAAAAACATTCTCAAAGGCAAACATTTTGCCCATGTGGAAGAGGCAAAACAAAAAATAGCAGAAGCACTAAAAGGCATTAAAATTGATGAATTCAAAAACTGTTTTGAGCAGTGGAAAAAGCACCTGGATAGGTGTATTGCATCAAATGGAGAGTACTTTGAAGGTGACTGAAGTTTAAAGATGTAACAATAGGTACATCATTTTTTTTTTTTTTTTTTTTTGAGTCAGAGTCCCACTCTGTCGCCCAGACTGGAGTGCAGTGGCATGCTCCCGGCCACTGCAGCCTCGACCTGCTGGGCTCTGGCGATTCTTCCGCCTCGGCCTTCCAAGTAGCCAGAACTACAGGCGCACGCTACCACACCCGGCTAATTTTTTATTTATTGTAGAGACAAGGTCTCGCCAAGTTGCCTAGGTGGGTCTCGAACCCTTGGGCTCAGGCAATCCACTCACCATAATTTTTTAATAAATAAATTCCAAGTTTTTTTGGGTCCCCCCCTCAGACAGTCATGTGCTACAGAACATTTCAGTCAACAAAGGACCGTGTATACAATGGTGCTCCCATAAGATTATAATACGATATTTTTACTGTACCTATTCTGTGTTTAGATACATAAATACTTAACCTTTGTATTACAATTGCCTACAATATTCAGTAACATACTGTTCAGGTTTGTATCCAAGAAGCACTATGCCATACCAAAGAAAGGTAGGCTTATAATTGTTTTACAGACTACTTTTCACTGAAAGGCTTAATTTTTAAAAAGTCAAATAACACATCAGGCTTTATGATGAAGGCAATAGACCTGCTTTACCATTTGAAATACTTCCTGGTATTCCCAAGGGACATCTTTTTTTATCCTTGATTTTCCTCTTGGTCACCTCCATATCATTAAACAATTTGCTGTCCTTACTATTTGTTTTGTTTGTTTACTTACTCTAGACATTGCTGGATGAATAGTTGCTATTTTCAGTTGGAATTTAAGTCACAATCCCCAAAATATAATTGCATAACTATTTTTAATTCCTCCTTTTGTCACCTTGGGGTAAGGGGCAGCTTAAATTTTTGCTCACTTTTTAAAACAAGGGTTTACTCACTGTATACTCTGGCTCACAGAATATGCCTACTTACATGACTCCATTTTTGCTTACCAATATGGACCTACTGAAATCTTGTAGAGACTTTTTCTCAGTCTTATGAACATTTCTTGAAGATACTTGAGCTTCTTGGCCCACAAAAACAAAACAGTCATCAATTAGATACAAATTAATTTTTTTAAACAGCTAGTTGTGGATTCTCCCATTAGCACTTTGGCTAAAAAGCAAAACATTCTACTGTCTTCATGTGAACACTGAGTGCTCCTTTTTTATTTGCATACTTACCTGTGTTCTCGACCATGTACTTTCTAGAAGCTTGCAGAATTCACATTACAAAATCTTATTTTTGGCTTCTAATTTCAAACCTGTAAATGAAATATTTCTTTTGTTTTCACTAATGATTTAGAGTTAAGAAATTAATATTTTTTCTAAATATGAGCATTTATAATTTGACTATAGGAGGGTGGTGGCAGAAAAAATAAAGTAAAATTTGACTGTATGTTAAATGTTTTTATGTTAGTTTAAGTACTAATTTTTTTTCCAAATAAGAAATGTGGATTTAAAATACAAAAATGTGATATGGTGGCAACTTTTTCAGTACAATTAGGATACCATAGTTTGATTTAAAAACAAAAAATTTTCAGATCTAGCCCTGATTTGTTTTAGTGTCCTGTGTGATTAGGGAATTGGTTATTAACCATAGCCCATAAACAATTACCCTATACTTTACATAATAATTCCCATTAACAATTGAAGCTATACCTGGCCTAAAATTTAGCACAAGTTCTTAACATCAAGTCTTTTTCTAGTTGGAAATTTAAAAAAAACAATAAATTAAAAATTGCATATAGCCTATATTATCTAAACTAAGGAAATTTAATATTCTCAGAGAATAGTCTACTCAAGTTGATCTATTTATTGCTGCATAAAAAATCAAAACAGTGGCTAAAACAACTATACCAATATGTTTTGGGTCATGTTTTGGGGAGGACTCAGCTAGGAGATGCTTCTATATTACGTGGCATCCACTATGGTCACTTGGTGGTATTCATCTAGCGGCAGATTTTTCTGGAAAATCCAAGATAGCTTTACTGCCATGCTGAGTACCTTGTCAGGAACAGCTAGAGGAGTGGACTCAGCTGGGCCACTGTTCTCCAAGTGGTTTCAGGGCATCTTTTCATGGTCTTTCCAGCAAGGTAGTCAGACTTTTTCCATGGTCGCTCAGGGCTCCAAGAGCAATTGTTCCAAAAGATAAAAAGTGAAAGCAGCTTCTCTCTAAAGGCTCATGCCAAAAAACACAGCATAACTTTTACTGTATTTTATTGGTCAGAGCAATCATAAAAGCCACTCAAATTCAAGGGAGGTAATATAGACTCTGTCTCTTGGTGGGAAGTGCCAAAGAATTTGTAGCCATCTTTAATTTTCCTCAATATCCTCATCCACCCCAGATTTAAAGTCTGGAGAAAAAAGATAAAGGAGCTCTTTTTGGAGTCTCTTTTCCAAAGTAGGCTTTTTCTTGATTGTCTCTTGCCTCCTTTTAAGTCTCCCCTAAATACATTCCACATGATTATGAGCTAGTCGAGTTTATTAATCCTTTCATTTTTGCAAAGTAGCAAAGTGAGCTTCTAACATTACAGTTTCACCTTTTTCTCTTACGCCCTGAGTCTGAGATCTCAATGTCTGCTTTTTTTTCTCTTGTGATTTTAGGTGTAGTTAGAAGGTCTATCATGTATCACAAGAAACTTTTTCCTTTTTAAATGTTAGAGTTATTTTGTTAGTAAAATGTCCAATAAGTGTTACTAATAACCTTGGACCAAAAAAAAATTAGAATTTTTTTTTAGCAATGTGTTTTTACTTTTCATGTCTCTGTCTCTATATTCCTGTTTCTTTGGTGTCAACAGATGAAGAATGCTGTTACTATTAACTATTTCACCAAAGTCTTTGGGACCTGTGCCAAGTCAATTATCCTTGGTGCAAGTTGACTGTTTTAAGTGAGACTTTTATATCAGCTTCCTGCATTAAATCATGCCTAGTAGGACATGAGAACTACTGGGTTGGATTATTTCCATACTTCGTTTACAATTTAACCCAAGTGTTAGCTTTTCCAGGAAGTCTCTGGGATGTCAAGTTTCTCTTGCCCACTAGACCTCTGAGGAACCAGAGCATCATCAGTTATAAAATCCTTCAAGAAGTCTAGAGAAAAGGACCCAACAGTGAGCTTTGTGTTCATTTCCATGTTGAATTCAAGTTGTTCTCCAAAACTTGTTCTGTGTCTGTTGTTTTCTGAGATGTTCTATGGTTTGAGGTAAGATCTGAGCCCTGACAAGGTGTGGGGAGGGATCCCTTTCCCTCTTCTCCCCAGATGAGAGAGGGTAAAGGGTTCCCCAGAAATCTGTTCAAAGGGTAAAGGGAACGCCAGGAATCTGTTCAAAGGGTAAAGGGAACTCCGGGAATCTGTGCTTGACTATCTTTTAACACTACACACTTCATGAGATATGTTAATCATTTTAACCATTACTAAAAGGTAGATGGCTTCATAATATGGGTCTCAAGCCCAACTTTCTCCTTATGACTCCTAGACCCATAAATCTCCAAACCACTCCATTAACAAATAACATCTACAATATAAGGTTTCCTAGTATCTCAAACTTAGCATGACCAAACTGATCTCATAAATTTCTTCTCAAAATGTTTCTTCTCATTTAGTGACTCCTCTCTCCTGGAAGGAGCACCACCTTCTAATTATACTAGACTCTTTTTGTTTTCTTAACCCCCACATAAACAATGACCAAGTTTCAATCCATTTTTCCTCTTGAATATTTTTAAATTTCATCCCTTCATATACAGCAGTTTTAAAATCAGGACTCCTTCTAACTTATTAAAATAAGTAACCCAACTAATCTCCCTATATCCAGTTACCTCCAGGGTTAAATGTCTTTCATGGATTTTTATGGGCTTCAGATTAATGTTCAGCTCCTTTTTTTTTTTTCCTTTTGAGTTGAAGTCTCACTCTGTCGCCCAGACTGGAGTGCAGTGGCCGCTCCTGGCCACTGCAGCCTCAACCTGCTGGGCTCCTGCCATCCTTCCGCCTCAGCCTTCCAAGTAGCTGGAACTACAGGCACGCGCTACCACGTCCGGCTAATTTTTTTGATTTACTGTAGAGATGAGGTCTCGCTAAGTTGCCCAGGAGGGTCTCTAACCCGCAGGCTCAGGCAATTCACTCACCTCAGCCTCCCAAAGCGCGGGATTACAGGCTGAGCCACCGAGCCCGGCCACTTTGAAAGGCTTTACTGTTCTGGTCCTGCCTGGCCCTCTAACCCTATAAATATTTCAGCATTCTACACAAATCTACATACCTCCAACATGTCCTTTCAAATGCTTGATTATCTGCCTGAAAGGCTTTCCCTTACTCCTTGAATTAGATTATTTCCATACTTTCTTTATAATTTAACCCAAGTGTTAGCTCTTCCAGGAACTCTCTGGGGTGTCTAGTCTCTCTTGCCCTTTCTGTATCTGAGGATCCAGAGCTTCATCTGTATGCATTTTACATTTGTCTATTGTGATGTTCTAGATCTTCCAGGTTTGGGACCAGCATTCATTCCTATTCCTGACACCTTGCTTAGCATGTAGCAAATGCTCAGCCCAAACAGTTTTGTGAAATTAATGAGTGATTGAACGCTATAACACATGGTTCACCAAGGTGATGTGCAAAAGCTTATATTGGTTAGTTAATCTGCTTCTATCAAATAAAACTGTTTTCAGTAATAAGAGACACAAAATGAAACAAAAGAATGTAACAAGAGAGATATGAAGACAATGACTAAAATATAGTATAATAAAGGAAAAAATCAATGGCTTAATAATTTTTAAATTACATTAATGTCTTTTTTGAAAAAAAAAACAAACAAAAATAAAACCCCAGTCAACTGATTAGCCTGTTACTCTAATGGATAATAACAGAACAGTTTTCATTTTCTTGCTTTATTCTTCAGATTTGAAATAGTTAACAGAGCAGCTCTGGGCATTTCCTAGAGATTGATCTGCCTGAAGAGTCAGCATCAGCTTTTTAGGCTGCAGTCTTGAGGGTCTGCTGTTGGCGGCTGTAGACATAGTTACCAAGAAGTAGAACATTCAGGACTCTGAGTGCCTTATACTCTGTTGGTAGACACTCTTAAAGGCTGAGCCTGGAGTGTCCTTCCAAGAGTAGGTTTCATTGCTATAATTTCAAGAGGGAGTCTAGAGAATCAGGACTGCAGGTGAACAGGGAGCTTTGGGCAGATTATCAGAAAACAGTTTCAGTCAGTGTATGGTGTAGATGGGCATCTGTAGGTCAGTTGGAAAAATGGCCTGTCTTTAGGCTTCATTTGGACAACATTTCCAGTGTGTCTGTTTTCTTTCTATTCACTCCATGTTATTCTTAACCATGAATAGTATTTATTAACTTACAAAACATTGTTAAACAATGTGCTTTCAATAAAAATTGAAATGAATAAGAACAAAATCTACATGATCACCTCATTTGATTCAGAAAAAACATTTCACAAAACTCAACACTCATGACAAAAAGGTAATTAGGTAACAACAAATTAGGTAATTAGGAAATTACCTCAAAATAGTAAAGATCATATATGAAAAGCCTACAGCAAACATCACACTCAAAAAGGCAAGGATGCTCATTCTTGCCTCTTCTATTCAATATAGTACTGGAAGTCCTAGCCAGAGCATTCAGGCAAGAAAAAGAAATAAAAGGAATACAAAATGAAAAAAAGGAGTGCAATTTTCTCTGTCCACAGATGACATCATCTTATATGTAAAAAAAATTAATGGCACACACACACACACACACACACACACACACACACACACCCCTTAGAATAAATTCAGCAAAGTTGCAGGATATAAAATCAAAAAACAAAAATCAGTTTTATTTCTATAAACTAATAATGAACAATCCAACAAAGAAATTAAGAAAACAATTCCATTTACAGTAGCATAAAAGATACTTAGGAGAAACTTAACCAAGGCAGCAAAAAACTCATATACTGTAAACTATAAAATATTGCTGAGAGAAACTGACAGAAATAAATGGAAAAATGTCCTATGTTCATGGATTGGAAGACCATACTGTAAAATGACCATACCACCCAAAGAAATCTAAATATTCAATGCAATCCCCATCAAAACACCAACCGTTTTTTTTGGGGGGAGGGGCATAAGTAGGAAAAAGCTGTCCTAAAATTCCTATGGAATTTCAAAAACCTCCAAATCACCAAAACAATCTTGGGGCAAAAACAAACAAGCAAACAAACAAACAAACCAAAGCTGGAGACCACATATTTCTTGATTTCAAGACACATTGCAAAGCTGTAGTAATAAAAAAAAGTATGGTATTGGCATAAAGACACACATAAATACATAGATGAATGAAACAGAATAGAGAGCCCAGAAATAAACCCTCACACATAAGGTCAAGTAATGTTTGACAAGGGTGCTAAGGTTACACAATGGATAAAGGATAGTCTTTTCAACAAATAGTGTTAGGAAAACAAGATAACCACATGCAAATGAATGAAGTTGGACCCTTACCTTATACTAGATACAAAAAAAAAGCTCAAATGGATTAAAGACCTAAATGTGTCCAAGAGCAGTGGCTCATGCCTCTAATCCCATCACTTTGGGAGGCACAGGCAAGAAGATTGCCTGGATTTCAAGGCCAGCCTAGGCAACATAGTGAGACCTCATCTCTACAAAAAATAAAAAAATTAGTCAGGTATCATGGCATGCACCTGTATTCCTAGCTATTTGGGAGACTGAGGTGGGAGATCATCTGAACTCAGGAGGTTGAGGCTGTGGTGAGCTGTGATTGTGCCACTTCACTCCAGCCTGGCTGACAGAGTGAAAGTCTACTCAAAAAAAAAAAAAAACAAAATCAAAACCAAAATGAAATTATGAAATTCCTAGAAAAACCATAGGGAGAAATCTTATGACATTGTATTTGGCAATGATTTCTTGGATATGACACCAAAGCACAGGCAACAAAAACAAAAATAGACAAAACTATGTAAAGCTTTAAAACTTCTGTGCAACAAAGGAAATAACCAACAGAGTGAAAAGGCAACCTATGGAATGGGAGAAATATTTGCAAACCACATATCTAATAAGGGATTAATATTCAGAATATAAAAACTCCCACAAATCAATAACAAAAATAAACAATCTAGTTGAAAATGGAAAAAGGATATGAATAGACATTTCTCCAAACAAGACATACACATGGCCAATAGCTTATGAAAAGATGCTTGATATCACTAATCACCAGAGCAATGTAAATCAAAATTACAATGAGATATCATCACATACCTGTTAGGATGGTCATTATCAAAAAAGCAGATAATTGCTGGTGATGATGTGGAGAAATCAAAACTCTTGAGCACTGTTGTTGGGAATGTAAAATGGTGTAGCTGCTATGGAAAACACTATGGAGATTCTTTAAAAAATTAAAAATAAAAATTTGATTTTATTCGGCAATCCTACTTTGATTCAGCAATCCTACTTTTGGGTATATGTATCCAAAAAAGTTGAAAATAGGATTGTGAAGAGATATTTGTACATTTATGTTCATCACAATATTCTCAGCAGACAAGATGTAGAAACAACTTAATGTCCATAGCATGATAAATGGATAGAGAAAATATGACAATATATACTCATACACGATGGAATATTATTTAACCTTATAAAAGCAAGACATTTTGCTGTATGCCACAGCATAGATGGACTTTGAGGGCATTATGCTAAGTGAAATAAGTCAGTCACAAAAAAGACAAATACTGCATTATTCCACTTTTTTGAGGTATATAGAGTAGTCATGTTTTAAGAAACAAAGTAGAAAAGTGGTTTCCAGGGAATGGGGGAAGGGAGGAAAGGACAGTTGTTGTCCAATGGGTATAGAATTACAGTTTTGCGAGATGAAATAGCTCTAGAGATTTGTTGCACTACAGTGTACATATAGTTAGCACTATTGTACAGTACAGCAGAACATGACTAAGATGGAAAATCTTTTTTTTTTTTTTTGAGTTGGAGTCTCACTCTGTCGCCCAGACTAGAGTGCAGGGGCCGTTCCCGGCCCCCG